>NC_056728.1:1723364489-1723369489 GCF_019279795.1 Protopterus annectens | reverse complement strand
GACACAGAGATGATTCCCGGGGTAAACCTACGATCTCCCATCCACTCGTCAAGATTTTTCTTGAACAGAGTCAGTGAGGGACTCTGCCTCACATGGACTGGGATTCTGTTCCATAGTTTAGGGAGTCTCTGGGTGATGAATCTGTCCCTCCAGCACGTCCTATTTATATCTGTCTTGAGGTTTAAGTCTCTTGCTCTCGTGGCTCTGGTGGATTTGGATTTTTTGAGGTGGAGCATGTCCATTAATTCCGGGTTAGACATGGCCTCGTATGTCAGGCACAGATCACCTCTGAGCAGATGGTATGCGACTGAATAGAGCTGGAGTTTCTTCAGTCGGGAATCGTATGACATATGTTTGAGCCCCTTTATCCTTTTGGTGAGGAACTTTTGGGGTCTTTCCAACTGCTGCAGGTGTCGGGTAAGGTACATTCCGAATGGGGCGTTGTACTCAATCATTGGTCTGATAAGTGAAGAGTACAGGGGTGCAATGACCTCTCCTGATCTGGATGTGAATCCCTTCATGATCAGGTGGGCAATGTAGAAGGTCTTCCTAAACACTTTGGCAATGTGAGTGTCAAAAGAGAGGTTACTGTCAACTTGGGTCCCCAGGTCCCTGATAACTTCTTCCATGTTTAATGGATTACCACCTATGTGGTAATTAGGGGTTACCTTGTTTTTCCTAAAGGGTATGACTATACATTTTTTGGCATTTAGCTTAAGGCCATGGCTCTGGCACCAGTTATCCATTTCTATGAGACCTCTCTGGAGGATGTCTGTGTCTGATGGAGTGTCAATTATGGTGCCCAGTTTGCAGTCATCTGCAAATTTTGTCAGCCACAATCCCCTTATGTTTGCCTGCACTTCAGAAAAATAAATGCCGAACAAGAGGGGCCCAGGACTGAGCCCTGTGGGACACGCTCGTGACCGGCTTAGAGTCTGACATGGCACCAGCAACTCTAACCCTGTGTGTTCTGTCCTTGAGCCAGTTTGCAACCCATCTTGTGACATATGGGTTTACATCTAAGCTGGTGAGCGTTTCTATGATGCCCGAGTGGGGTATTGTGTCGAACGCTTTTGCTAGGTCAAGGTAGGCTGTGTGAACTGCCTTACCCTCATCAATGGCCTTAGTGACTGTTTCAAAAAGTCGACCAAGTTCAAGAGGCAGGATCTGCCCTTGACAAAGCCAAATTGGGTAGGATCCAGTGTCTGTAGGTCCGCAATGTCTTTATTTATGAGTTCCATTATGATCCTCTCCATAGCTTTGCAGACAAGGCTCGTCAAGCTTATGGGGCGGTAATTTCCAGGGTCCGTAGAAGCACCGCCTTTGTGGAGTAGGACCACAGTTGCCGTCGCCATTCTTTGGGCACGTATCCTGTAGTAAGGCTAAGATTAAACAGCAGCCTTATGTGTGGGTTTAGTTCCTCATTGAGTTCATGTAGCACACAGCCGGGGACACCGTCCGGTCCCATTGATGCTGTGTTTTTTGCTTTAGAGAGAGCAGCTCTCACCTGGGCATCTGAGATGTTTGGGAGGCTAGACTCTGGTGGGATAGATATTTCTCCTTTTGGGGGGGGGGAGAAATTTGCACTGAACCTGTCTGCCAGTATGTTGGCAATGTCTGTGGGTTCAATGATTTTTTTATCATTTTGGACTAATTCTGAGCATATCTGGGAGTTTCCACCCAGGTTTCTAACATAGCTAAAGAAGGCCTTATGATTGTCTTTTGTGTCATTGGCGATTTTTCTTTCAAAGTTGGCCTTGGATGATTTTATGAGTGATCGTAGTTTTTTGTTAGTATTGATCAGAGATGCCTTCCCTTTTAGGGATTTTGCTCTGTCATGTAGTAGCTTTCTCCTCTTGTTGTAGAGTTTGTTTATGGCTGGGGTCCACCAGACCGGGCGCCTGCCTTTGGTGGAAAGGGTCTTGATTTTATTAGGGATTGCTTGATCCATACATTCCTAGAGGTGCTCGTAGAAGGCATTTGTAAGGGTTTCAGCAGCGTGGGTTGTGGTTTCCACTGGCTCGGGGGCCTTGAAGGATACCACTCCAGTCTTAAGAAGTGTGAAGTTTGCTTTTCAGAAGTTCTTCACTGTGGTCTTTTTTGGGGGGGGTGGGGGCGGGATGTGGATCTCCAGAGAGATTAATTTATGGTCTGATCTCACCAATGAGGGATATACTTCCGGTGTGGAGCATTTTGTCCCCATGTTTGTGATGATCAGGTTTAGTATATTTTCTCCTCTTGTGGGAATGGTGACTAGTTGTTCCATAGCATTTGAGTTTATGAACTCCAGGAACCTTTGGGCTAGGGTGTTGGGGCTTGAGTAATGTTCCCAGTCTATGTTTGGGTAGTTGAAGTCACCCAATATGATGGTGTTTGGAGAGACATTCATACTCTCCAGTGTCTTCAGGAAGGCTGTGTGGGTTTCCTGAGTTTGAGAAGATGGTCTGTAGCATGCTACAAACTGTAGGGCAGTTTTACCTATGGTTAATTGCACCTGGATGGTCTCCGATGCTTCGTGCATTGCCACTAACCTGGAGGTGTGGGTATCCTTTATGAATATGGATACTCCCCCTCCTTTTGTGGTTCGGTCCGGATTTTGGGGCCGGAACGCATGATATGAGGTATAACCTGATAGTGCTGGGGTGCTCTTAGGAGCCTTGAACCAGGTTTCAGTCACAGCACAGACATCGATGTTCTCCATACTGAGGAGGGCTTCGAGGGCGTGCATCCCGAGGTTTAGACTTCTGGCACTGAGCAGTATTACCCTTAGTTTTTCTCCATTTTTGTTTTCTAGGGTGGTAGGTTTATCATTTGAGCCTTGCCTAAAAAAGGCACTATGGGGGTGGCAAGAGCCTTTGCCAATATCCAGAAGCCCAGGGGTGACAGGTGCAAGCAATCCCTTGCGAAGTAGCGTGGCTTGTCAAGCATGTCATCCCAGGCAGACAGACATTGGATCCCCTTAGAATGACACCAGTAATTAAGCCAATTATTAAAGCTGATCATTTTGTCTCTGTATTGTGGCATCATTCTTGGTGAGGGTAGGATACTGCTCAGGGTCAGGGTCATACCGGCCTGGGCTACATAATCTGAGAGCTCCTCTATGTCTCTTTTCATGCAGTCCAGGGAGGTACGTCTCAGGTCGTTCACACCGGCATGGACAATGACTGAGTCATACTTGTACTTGCTGTGGAGTGACCTGAGTGCTTGTGTTATGTGGCGGATTCTAGCGCCTGACAGGCAGCTTACTGTGATCTTTTCCTTGTTCAGTCTGGTGAGTGGGACGTCAGTGTGTCTGACTATGGAGTCACCTATAACAAGTGTGTCTGGCATTGTGTTTGGCCTTAAGGGCTGTGACTGTTTAGCACACTGACTTTGAGAACTATGTGTTGCATGTCTTATGTCTTGAGGTGGCAGTTGCTTGGGTGTCTGCTTTGGAGGCCTCTGTAGTTTTGGTAGATTTTTGATTAGTGCCTCTGAGTATGTCTTTGTGTGTTTATGTGTTTTATTTTGCAGTTGTGATAGTTCTATGTGAAACTGGATTTGTGGTGTGCGTGGTTTCCTTCTCCTCCTGTCTGGTCTTGCCAGTCCTGAGTTGAGAGAGCTCAGCCTCCAGTTTGGCTATATAGTTGCATCTCTCACATGTATTTGTGTTTTGTGGGAGAAGGAGTGGGTTGTCTGTGTACATGAGGCAATTGTAACATTGCCTCAAGATGCCCAGATTCACCAGCTGAACAGGAGAGGATGCTAGCAACTGACCCTTCGGCATGCTAGAAAAAGTGAAAAAGTTTGCTGTGTAACTGAGTCAGAAGGGACCTATAGGGAAATGGGTACTCAAGGGGATTCTAGACTAATGTAGTACTTTGTTTAGTATATAAGTACTTTACCTATATAAAAATGCTTTAGGAGCAAGTGCTGAGCTTTTGAGATAGAGAATAGACTGTTTAGATTGCAAGTAGAGAAGTTCTAAGGGAAAAATTGAAGAGCAGACTTTACGGAGCCAGAAATAGTTTAACCTTGTTTAACCAGCGCTGCCCGATGGTGCTCTATGGGCAACTCCACGCTAAATCACGCATAGTGCTAAAGCGGGCTTTATAGCAGGGGTTGAAAAGAGCTAGGAATTGACCCAAAATGGCCAATAGACTACAAGTTTCTGGCTGGAACCACTGCTCTAGGGACAAATAGGCTGCTCAGTGCTCCCCACTCCCACTGGTGAACAAAGAAGCTTCCCTTTATCCAAATAAGGATATGAAATAGCACAGGAACCAAGCCAAAGCCCAGAGATCAGCAAACTCTGAAGACTGGACTATTCTAGTTCAGTAAGGTGGGAAAACAAGATTTTTTTTTTTTTTTTTTTTGCAGAAATCATTGTGCATACCCCTACAGTACAAAAATAAAACACAACAGTTTCATTTTTGTTCCAGTCCACAATAAAGTGTAAGAGTAGCTGAGTGGGTGTGCACATCGCGCAGCTCTGCTCAGAATAGCTTACACATCATAAGGAGCTAAATAGGTATATACTCCATGCAGAAATAGTAAAGTTTTTAGAGTGTTCGCTTTCCAGGTAGCTGTTCCTGGTTCAATCCCCAGTAAAACCAATTAGCAATTTACACGTGAAAGCAGTACATAATTCATTTTTTTTTAATAATTAGGTAGTAAATAACATATATTTGTTAACCAGACTAGTGTAGTAGGTCCAGATGTGAGGTGTCAGTGTAATAAAGTTGTGAAACTCCCATATAAACACAAGTGCCCCATACAGTATAGTCACACAAGAATAAATGTAATGAAAGCACATTGGAGAATGTCAGGGAAGGTAAACAAAATTATAATATGACAGGAATGATGAATTAATCCCATGCAGTCGATAGTCCATAAAATAAAACATAAGCAATGCTAAGCATTACACAGCTATGCTGACCGGTTGTAAGCATTGTGTAAATATGAATGCTAAGCAATGAGTAGCCCACCTAAGTGGATTTGCCCATTGGTAAGCAGTGCTG
>NC_056728.1:1723244489-1723359489 GCF_019279795.1 Protopterus annectens | reverse complement strand
TGCTAACATGGGTGACTGTTACTCTACATCAATAGTCAACTCCTCCCTTGCTATATCTTAACCCAAATTAATCACCTTTGGAAACCCACAGCTCCCTCCACCCCTGCACAGATAACCACCATGAAAAGCTTGTCCAAAGCTAACCGTGGCCTCATAAAATCAGAGGTGGCTAACTTCATGGCAGCTATGTAAATGGAGACTAGTTGCATGACTACTGACTCAAACAACAATGCACTATGAAAATGTACACAAATGCATGGATACCACCATACCAAGTAGAACCAGCAACCTCACCTCCAAAAAAGGAAGGCGGTGTGTTGCCCCCGACCATAAAGAAACTGTACAACAGAAGGAGGGAACTGATATGGAATAAGGTGAAGTCCCAAGACTGGAAAAAAAACCCTTATCAGCCTCAATTAAAAGCTGATATCCCTCATCAAATACTACAACGTTAGCTGTGACAACATAATGGGACCACATACTGTAGTAAAGACAACCCCAAGGCCTCATACAGTTATGTGAAGAATATCCATGGCAATACCAAGATTTGTTCTGAGATAATAGACAATGCTACCTCCTAGACTGAGCCAGCAAATATTGCCAATATACTAATATTGCCAATGTACTGGTTTGACATACTAAGTGCAAACTTTACCCCTCTCTCTACCCCAAAGGACCAATCACAATACCAGTACACTGCCTGGCATCCAGTATTACTGCTGCACAGGTTAAAACACCACTGTCCAAGGCCAAGAACACAGCTTCTATAGGGCCTGGCAATATCCCTGGCTGTGTTCTACATGAACGACAGAGTGACCTGGCACCTCACCTATGTGCTCTTTTCAAGCACAGCCTCATCTCTTCTTATGCCCCTACTGAATTGTGCACTGCTACAGTCACCCCTCTCCACAAATGAGGCGTGACTACAGACCCTGGGAAATACCACACCAACTGCCTGACAAGTCTGTTATGCAAAGCTGTGGAATGCATCATCATGACCTGACATTATTTGGGGACAGAGGCACAAACACAGGGGTAGATTGGATTATTGCTGTCATACATTGAGACAGTTGCAGATGTTACTGGGTTTGTTGTAACATCCTTTATGAGGAATATGATGTTAGTAATACCAATATATGTGAGTATTTACTGACTGCATTCCTCAGAGTCAATGACTGATTTACCAAGGGCACCAACTGTCTGGGGAACAGACAAAACATAACAGGCAGACATGTGGCCAGTCTGTGGACAGCATGCCAGTGGAGAGGTATGTCAGAGACATATCATTGTCAGTTGAGAAGTTACTCAATGAATGGATGTCCACACAAACCCTGTCAATTGATCAATTCACCATGTATATCACAGATCTGGTGGCATAGAATCTGTTCACAAATCTATGGATATGTCCCCCATGTTGTTTTGCTGTCTCCACATGTCCTGTCCTGTGACATATTGCCACCTACTGTATGTGAATCTGTAGGCCACCACCTCTGTAATGTCCCTCACACAGGCAAGGAAAAGAGGCAAGGCCCACATTAAGGAATGTCCCATATGTTGAAACTAGCAGCAGTGTCCAAGCCAAGAGCACAATACAATGTGGGCACTTACATAGTGGTATGCCCTTAGCAATAACTGACATCTGCACATTTGTACAGAGGACAGACAAAAAGTAGATAGCCTTCAAGTTATGCATTAGGATGAATGTTTTGAAAGATAAACTCCTGGAACTGTAAGGTGTGCCTTTGCTACATGACAACAGTCCTCAATGACATGTCCAAAACCATAGTAGTCTACAGTTAATATCAACATAACAGATCAATATCCAGTAGGAGATATATAAAAACATACAGCTCAAACACCAAGAACAAGATAGTCAGTACTCAAGAGTCCCAGCTTGGCATGCAGGGTTGTATGGTTCTAGTACTACAATCTGCAAGCTACTCTTACTTGGAAAAGCACTGTTAAAAGTGCTAACTTAATGATACAATATATGTAATAAACTATTTTTGTCAACCAGTGCACTGTAGCTGGTGTAACATCCAAGTGTGACTGCATATAACCTGGGATATTACCTATGCATGAAAAAAATACAAGAAATTAAATACACTTATTGAAGACGTCATTACCCTGCTATTTTATCAGACTGGAATGTGACCACTCGTTACCAGGACTGAGCTATGCTTAGCAGGTTTAAGCATTGCTTAAATGTAAATGGTAAGCAGATTTGCACACTGGTAAGTGAAGCCTACACGGTATAAGTGTCTATTCATTTAACTGTATGTTAGCACCACTTACCATCGCACAAACCCATGCAAACATGCTTAAAGCTGCTCAAAGCTGCCGTAATCTCTCTGCATCCAACAGTCCTTTTTCTGCCAAGCAACAAAATAAACAGCCCTTGAACCCAGGAAACTGCACACCATAGTCAAAGCAATTTATCAGTAAGCCAGCTCAGCTGCATGGTTTTAGGATGTTTTCTCAAACATACCCTTCTTTACAGCCAGTTTACAATAGGAAAGAGACACTGTGCAATTAGGAAGAATTGGTATCTATAAATATATATATATATATATATATATATATATATATATATATAAATAGAAACATAGATAGAGAGACAGAGAGAGAGAAAGATGTAGGGAGATCCATATATGTGTACAACAATATATAGATATATTATCAATAAATACTGAGTATACACACACACACATATATATATATATATATATATATATATATATATATATATATATATATATATGTAAATACATGTATACATATTAATATATATATATATATATATATATATATATATATATATATATATATATATTTATATATATATATATATATATATGCATACATGTCACAAAATGGCCTTACAAACATAAGCTCCTGATAGACCACTCATAACTGAGGCAGCATGCACAGTTGGATACAAAAGCAGCCATGACACTCCCATCTGCCCCCCACCAACAGTCCAAATAAATAAGTGAACATTACACTGCTACATAATCATGATAGGCCATACACAATGGCCAGACAGACAAGAACCTCTTAGCAAAACAAATAAAATGTCTGAACATAGCAAAGAGAAATACAACTATCCAGTAATTCACCCATGTTTATTATACTCTGATGTCTTGGCCAAAGCCTTCAAGGAGTAAAACATTACCAGAAATACATGCCTTAATCACAAGAAGCAATTAATACCTTATTATATAATTAAATACTCATCCTCCAATTACACTCCTCATTTAACCCCCTATGGGATAAAGTATCACAGTTAATATTAATACATTGAGTCTCTACATAACAATTGTCCTTTTATGACTGTTTCATCAAACTGAAGAACATACTTTTTCAAAAACAGTACCTTGGAACCTACTAATTTCCTCATGGTGAAATTTATTCAAATGTACAGCTATAGAACTGTCATATTTCTTATCGGTAATATGTCTCACATGTTCTAGCAGCCTAGTTTTAAAACATGTGTTACTGTCCCCCACATAAAATATGTTAAAAGGGCATCTAAGAGCATTCTCTATATACCAACCTCTTGAATGTACAGACGTCAACATGTTTTCCAGCCTTTCCCCTCAGCAGGAATGACAGCACTAAAGAATGATAGGCCAGTATACCTGTCAACCTCCTACTGTATGCCATCTGGACAAAGCCTGACATAATTCATGGACAGAGGCCCAAATACATGGACATACTTGAAATATTGCTGTTCTATACTGAGAAAGTTGCTGGTGTTACAGTGTTTGTTGTAACATATCTTTTCTGAGAGATATAAAGTCAGAAAAACAAACGGATGTTACCATTTTCATAATGCAATCACCAGAGTATGCTACTGATTTGCCAAAGACAACACCTGTCTAGGGAACAGACCAAACATATCAGGCTAATCTGTGGCCATTATGTGGATGCCCCTACAGTTGTGAGCTATGCAGAGACAGAACTTCGTCAGACTGAAACCCATGCAGAAGTAGCATGTACAGACAAACCCTGTTAAACTAGCAGTATTCCAAACATATAACAGCAATACTCACATTCTGCCCCTAAGTCTTGAACCTTCACCATTTAGTTGGCTTGTCTCCATGTCTTGTAAGAGGTAGTAGCTCACACAACTCCAGGATGTCTTCCTCACAAGTAAGGGAAAGGGCCAACGCCCACATGGAGTACTCAGTTATAGGAGTGTGCTGCCATGACACTGGCTATTGGAAGAACTACACAGCTACTCTGCATGCAATTAGCAAGTGGAGAACCCCAATAGATGCACATGCCATCACCTGGTTATGAGTATCACCTACAAAAGCCATGCTGCCACCTATTCAAACCAGCTCTGTCCCTGTAGTGCACAGAGAGAGAGAGAGAGAGAACAAATAAAGCATAAACTGGAAAAGCGAAGAAAGAAAAAAAATGCACATGCCATCACCTGGTTATGAGTATCACCTACAAAAGCCATGCTGCCACCTATTCAAACCAGCTCTGTCCCTGTAGTGCACAGAGAGAGAGAGAGAGAGAGAGAGAACAAATAAAGCATAAACTGGAAAAGCGAAGAAAGAAAAAAGGTAAGTGGAACATGTAAGCATATAATTGAATGTAGTACTTGGTCTGTGATAATGGGAAATATGATTTAGAGGACTATATGTCCCAACAAGACTTGCTATACTAATGTCCTGCTGAACAGCCACTATGTCCATAGCATCTGGCCCTCTCTGCAGTGGGAGAGATCCCAGACATACCTCTTAAACTGTGCAGATCTTCACAGAATGTCCAGATTTTCCCATCACAGTTTGTTGTCTGTTCCTCCTGAAATCTGTACTTTCCTGGCAAATAGCTGGGGATTGAAGTAATCAAGTAATGACAAACACTAAGACTCCACATCCTTAAGAATATTCATGGTAATGCAAAATGTATCATTCTACAAACTTCCTATGTTTGTAACAGTAATATTTAAAGTCTGTCCCTATTCATCCCTCCATCATTTTAGGCTTTGTCCAGATGTGAGGCTCTGAGAGATTGCAAGGTAGGATCACAGCTCAGGAGCCTGACTCACCATGAGAAAGGACAGCTCATATATGACACCCACTGGTGTTTCTGTTAAACAGTTGTGACTGTGTCACTGCTAGGCCAGTTAATGGGATGTTGTCCATATCCATGTTACCTGTGAATATGAGTATGACACATGTTTGTCTTGTAAAGTTAGGAGACCTATATAGGGAATGTGCATAGTAAAGTACTGTTGCAGACATGTGTGTTGAACTGCATGTGATATATTGAATTAATAACATTCAACTGTACAGTGTTCTGCTGGACAATAAGCACATTTGTGACTGATATCTGTAGTCATATACACATATACCTGTGTTATGACAGCCAAACCATTGGCAGGTCTGTGAGCAATGACATTGTAACATAATAGCCTACTTATGACTGTTGGACAACTTCCAGGTTATCACAGTGATGTCAAAGTCTACTGTGCAATCACCGTACTAATGTATGGTGCAGCTATATTAATACAGTATCAATTTTGATGTCCCTTTTGTCACCCATTTATGTGTGCCATTGTCCAGACATACTGCTATAACAGGTTGAGAAGTATGATTGAGCAGCAAGACTGTAAATACAGTGTGCCGTACTAACATAGAACATAATGTATACCAGTTATCCACTGAGCACATGTATGTATGCATATGTTCAGCTGGAAAGCACAAAACTAATCACATGGGTTTCAAGCAGTCAGGTACATAGGTTGTGCATGTTGCACATGTGTGTAATATCAGTGTCAGTGCATACAGCAGGAATAAATATGTACATACTGGTTGTTGCATTGCCCTGACACTGATATGGGTACTAGAGTAGGCATGATTATCAGGTAATAATCGGAGCAGTGTCCTACTATGTTATGACCCTCTGTCCATGCCTACCACTACCAGCTATATCAACACCTATATACCGTGGATATCACAAGTGTACACACCCCTGCTGGAATGTCAGATTTGAGTGCTGTATGACAATCAGACCACAGAAGATCATTTCATAATGTTTCTCATCTTGAATGTGACCCCTAACCTGTACAATTCCATTGAAATACAATCAAAGGTGTTTCTAGGAAGGTGAGCAACTATTGCCAAGTGAAGATGTGCCATGATGTTAGAGTCCAGACCAAGATGAATGAATGCTGCAACCATCTCAAGAGGTGCATACACAATATATCAGTTTAAGGGCATGCACACTCATTCAATTGGCTTACTGTACTGATTATTATTTCCATATGTTTTCCCAGACCAGATTGTTATGTTTTCAATTGAATTGTACAGGCTATAGGTCACATTACAGGTGGAAATTATTTTGAAATGAGGTATTGTGGTGTCATGTTCCAAGTGCACAAATACCAAGCATTGTAACAGGGGTGTGTACCTTTTATATCCACCATAGCTATATGGACACAGCAGTACTTGACCTGTATAACCAGCATCCACCAAGGTAGAGTAATCCCATTTGGTGGACAACAGCAATACACAAACCACATAATAGCTGGCTACATTGGCTGTACAGGGACACATAGGTGCAGGAAACAACTTGGAAGCAAGTCCACCTATATCTGAGCAAGCATGTAAGTTCACAGGTGACGTCCTGTAAGGCTGACTATGACTACAAATCATATATATATATATATATATATATATATATATATATATATATATATATATATATATATATATATATATATACACACACACACACACACACACACACACACACACACACACACACACACACACACTCACACACACACACACACACACACACACACACACACACACACCACCAAGGACAATTGCAACTGTGTCTCCACATATGTTGTAAGTCTCAGAAGAAGCAACACAATTCACCCTGTACTGGGGGTAAAGAACACCTCATACACACATACTATGGATATAGGCAACCTGCATCACACCGGTTAGGTGGGAACATCACCACCCTGCCCACCCCAGCTGTACAGGGGGAAATACACATCAACCACACTACACCTCTCAGCAATGGTGAGCATGTACATATTCCCTTCTGATGGCAACAACAGCATATCTCCATGGGGCATAATAACATCACTGTCTGCCTACTACATGAACTCAGGCATGTGTTCTAAGCTCCATCACACACCACAGTCAAACACAGACCTGCCACCATCCACACACCATCCACATGGAAGATGGCCAATGTCAACCCTCTACACAGAAATGAATGGCGAATAGAGGATTATGCAATCAAGTGTCCAACATTGGAGGGAATAAGATAGCTCAGGGCCAGGAGTGTAATGCAAGCTGCTATAGCCATGATAGCTTGGAGGATCATGGTGTAGTGTGGATTACTTGCAAGTAATATCCACTATTGATGTGCACTTTGGCAACCATATGAGGTCCTGTGACCTTTTTCCTGATTATGTCTTCCAGGTAACATGCAGAGGGCATGCCTACCAGCATTCTCTGTTGACAAAACTGACATCATCACCCATTATGTGATTGGACATTGTGCCCTGTTATTTGGACTGAGAGCAGATGATGTGCATGAGAGGACCACCCTGTGGAACAGTGTGGTCCACAGGGTAAATGATGCTGGCCTGCACAGCATTCTCTGTTGACAAAACTGACATCATTACCCATTATGTGATTGGACATTGTGCCCTGTTATTTGGATGGAGAGCAGATGATGTGCATGAGAGGACCACCCTGTGGAACAGTGTGATCCACAGGGTAAATGATGCCAGCCTGCACAGCAGTACGTATGAGCATGTGCAGCATCAGGCCACCAACCTCATCTGCCATGCGCGTCAATGGGCTGCTGCTGTAGCAAGGGACCGGCTAGCCACAGGTGGGGACCCAGCCATCCAGCCTCCACTGACACCCAACAAGGAGCTCCCCATCAAACTTGGGGCAACTGCCCAACGCACAAGCCATGAAGCTGAGGGAAGCATTGTGGAGGTGGGTTGCACGCACACACACACTGGATGAGGATTGTGCAGGTAAGGGCCCAGTGGGGATTAGTACACTAATGTATCAGGCATACATGTATCTGTACTGTATCTACATCCATGTGTCGGGTCCGACTGCAGTTGTGAATGGTGTTTTCTACTGCACAGAGGTGCACATCTATGGTGAGGACAGGATATTGTGTATTATTGGGGTTAATACTGTAGATGTGCAGACATGCTGCATCCATCCAGTACCAAGGCCACATGTTCATCTGCTGACAATAACTCCCTCTCACAACCACCTAGAACCCTCGGGTCTACATAAGGGACAGCAGCCTAAAGCTGGTGAGTATGACATTGTTCTGTTGTTGCCTGGCAATACCCCAGGCATGTGAAGGACATGCAATGTACCATGCACACAACCATCAGTAATAGCTATATTGCTTTATGTAATAGCTATATTGCTTTTTCATGTTCACTTGTGCTGGGGTTAACTGTATTGCATCACAGTGGTCACCACTGGTGCCTATCTAATGTGAATTCCATATTCCTGTAGCATATCTCACAACTTGCCATTGCCAAGATGTCTGGACAGAGGTCAGAAAAATGGGCTGGACAAACGGCCTAAGGTAGGGACATGTGTGACACATTAGTGGTATACAGTGGATATAAATTGTGTACACACCCCATTAAGATGCAAGGTATTCCTGTTACATACTAATTAGTACCACAATAGGTCAGTCTACACCTCTTCCAGCCTTTAATGTGACCCATAACAGAAACAGTTCACTTGTAAAGTCAAGCATCTGGAGTCATGTATTGTACCTACAAGGCTGGTCACCTGTGAGGGCAGCAGACATTGTATCAGCATGATGTTTCAGTCAGGTATGATACCTCATGCAGCCATATGTGCCAGTACATTCATTATGGCCTGTTTGGCTATAATATCACATACATGGGCATTGTTAAGGCACACAGACGTCTTCTGACCATGTATAGGTTACAAACATATGGATATTCCAGACACATCTGTACAGAGGACTGTACAGTGGTTTAACCTGCTGCATGTGAGACAGATGCTGTTACCACACTATACAAAGTAACGGTAGTGGGAGATGGTCACCAGCTGTGTATGGTATACACATCAATTGGTATAAGCCACACAATATATGATCCTCACACACACACACACACACACACACACACACACACACACACACACACACACACACACACACACACACACACACACACCCCCACCCACCCCCCACACACACACACAAACAGTAGCCAGTATTGGGATTAGAACTCCTGCCTATCTAGGCATTGTTACAAGAGTCCTGCACAGTTATCAGACACGCCACAGAGCTGATTCACTTCCAACTATTCCAAAGGTACTTCTAAGGTGGATGACATCAATAGGACTACAAAATTGGAGTGAGGAGAAGTGTAAAGGGTAGTACACAGGTCAAAAATGGTGTAACCCACACACTCTATGATTCTCAGACAAACACACACACATATATATCCAAACAGTTGCCAGTAGGGTGATTAGAGCTCCTGCCTATCTAGTTATTGTTACTATAGTGCTATACAGTTATCAGATGTGCCACTGAGCTAGTCCAAAGGTACTTCTAAGGTGGATGACATCAACAGGACTCCAAGATGGGGCAAGGGGACTTGTGAAGGCTAGTACACAACTCAAAAATGGTATATGCCAGACAGTACATGATACATACACACACACACACACACACACACACACACACACACACACACACACACACACACACACACACACACACACACACACACACACACACACACACACACACACTTGCAAGTATTGGGATTAGAATTCCTGCCTATCTATTTATGTTTACTATAGTGTGACACAGTGACTGCACACGCTACAGAGGTTACTGAACTTTGACATGGCCAAAGCTGTTGATAACTGCACAGCTGTGGTAAAGTATTACAGGTGACAGACAGTCTGCCTTCTGTTCCACCCTTTCATCATGCTAGTACTTTCTGTCTTGCACATCAACTAGCATTATGGCTTGGCACTTCACCAGGTTATTGTATCAAGAAATGTGGCACACCTGGGAGCTGTCAGCAGTACTCGTTCATCACAGATGTAGCCCAAGTACTTACTAGTTATGTCCACCCCTCCAGGCATATTTGAAGGGCAGTTTTCTGTGCTGTCACCCTTTATCCTGGTGCACTTGTCCATTCTAAGACACTGTTACAACTGCCTCATGTACACAGACAACCCTGTCCTCTAAACTCCACACATTCAGACCTGTGAGCATTACCCATATATCATCCAGTGTGGACATATGCACTCTCCAGAAATGACTGGACTAGCAGGTCAAGAGGATAAGATCAACACCTGCACCACACCATGTGGAACACATAGCTCACCATGACACACACTTTGACAGCTATGGCATACAATGAAAAGTCACACACTCACCTTCCCAGAGGCACTCAATGGACATTTACCCAAACAGCACAGACCAGCAAGACAGACACCCACTCAGACACCGCGATATGGTACATGCCAAGGGACACATATTTAACCTTCACAGTGTACCCCTCAACCTAAGCTCCTAAGGCTAACCACCTTGCACAATACAGCGATCATGGGTAACTCAGTAGTGAGGCGCACACATATCCCACTCACTAAGTTGAATATGGAGCAGGTAACAGCAAAATATCTATCACATGCCAGCATCCAACACATGACACAGCCAGTCATGGCACTCCACAGCATCTATGAGTATCACTCTGTATCCATGTGGGTGTGAATGACTTGGGGCACACCTCCCTGGACTACATGACAAGAGACATGGTTGAACTCTCTGATTATGTGGCCCAGGCAGGTGTGACAGTAGCCCTGAGCAGTGTACCACCATCACCCAGAATGATGCTTTGGTACTATCAACAGATGATTGACTGCAAAATTGGCTTACATGTTTTTTGTCATTCTCAGGGGATCCAGTACCTCTATGCTTGGGATGACATTACTGACAAAACCCAATGATTTGCCCCAGATGTCCTACATCTGTCAGCGCTGGGTTTCCAGGTACTGGCTAAGTGTCTTGCCAACCCTATGATGCCTTATTAGACAGTGTTCCTAATGTAATCACCACCATAACAGCTAGACATGTATGCAATCTGAGGGTCATACTGCTGAACAGTAGACATCTAACTGTCAGGGTGCAGTCATTCAAAGCACTCGCAGTAGAGGACACATGTCTACTGTACTGGAGAGGTGGTTCACAGCAGCAGGCCTGCAGTATCAGGCTATGATACATTCCACAGCTGTCAGCCCTCAAATGTGGACCACACCACACCTCCACAGGTGGTGTTGTCTCCATATTAATTATGGCTAGGAACACCAGCAGACTAGTATCCCAACATAATGCATTGGAGATACTTCTGGTACAACTGTTTTGGGGTAATCCAGACTATAGCCTGCTATGGGTCCACATCTATGTCACTAGACTGACAATGCACATTCCTCAGCACCCTGCCATCTATGATGGTCCAACACAACACTAACATAGTATGAGTCGTCAACTACCCCTCCATCACCTGGGAACAGTAACCAAGCACCAGTACAGTGGCCCAACACTTCTGGGACTCATCATTTCCAATGCCATGGACAAGCTCATACTGACCACTGGTAGAGGATGCAACAACCATTACCTGTGTTGACTACTTAAATATGGGAACAGATGTCAATCCCTGCATGGTGAGAGCCACATAGGCTGTAATCAACATGGAACTCAACAAGTCAGCCACATCCCCCCCACAAAGGTAACTACCTTGCAAAACCTTTCCATAGCTGACTTTGCAGCCATGAAAACAGGGGTGGATATCTTCACTGCACCCATGGCAATGGGAAATAGCTGCATGACTGTGGAATCATACACATATGCACTGTACAAACAGGTACATGATGCATGGTACTAGCCAGAGCCAACAGAACTCAGACACTGTCCTCCAAACACTGGGTCACAATGTAATGGTCTCCTACCATTATTAAGATGTACATCAGAAGGAGGACACTGTTGCAGAGAAAAGTGATGTCCCATGACTGTTGAACTCCCTTATTAGCCTCAAACACAACTTTGGATCCCTCATAGGATCCCCTACAGGCATCTATGACAGAAACAAGCAGCAGACACTGACGACACTCGCAACAGCCTCTGATAGTTACATCAACAACCTCCACAGCATTAAACACAAGTGCTGTGAGTTACTGCACAATGCCAATAACTATCCTGAGACAACAGATATTGGCCACAGTCTTGGCAACACATTCAGTGCCAGCTTTACCCCTCTCTCCCCGCACAAGTGAAGTGCTGAGTGAATGTGTTCTCACATGCTGTATCCCATTTCTGTTCTAGGCATCTGTGTGTCACCAGGATGTGGCCCTGCAGCAAGACCACAGGGTATGTCACTGTGGTAACACATCCACCATGTCATAGGCAGGGTACAGTATGTGCAAATAAATCCATGATCTGTAACACAGTGATTGCATATGCCTCACAGATTATAGGGCTGAGGGTTGTACATACGTATATGTTGATTTACAACATCTGTTGTAGAATGGAGAATATTCTTGGCTGGGGTGCCTTCTGTCCAGAGTCTGCATGTCCTCTCTGTGGTCGTGTGAGTTTCCTACGGGTGCTCCGGTTTCCTCCCACATCCCAAAGACATGCTGCAGGTGGATTGGACACTCCAAATTGGCTCTAGGTGTGTGTGTGTGTGTGTGTGTGTGTGTGTGTGTGTGTGTGTGTGTGTGTGTGTGTGTGTGTGTGTGTGTGTGTGTGTGTGTGCCTTCCGTGGAAGGTTGGGTGCCGGGCTGGCAACTCGACATTGTAAAACTCCACTGCCAATCATGAGCAGACAGGTGATCTGCTGTGGTGACCCCTAACCGGGAAAAGCCGAAAGAAGAAGAAGTTGTAGAATGGAGAATGGAGAATGGTACGTGTTGTGGTTTGGACACACCACCAATTGCTAATAACCACAGCCACAGGGGATATTCATCAACCAAACACATTGAGATTACTATTCATACACACACACACACACACACACACACACACACACACACACACACACACACACACACACACACACACACACTTGCCAGTACTGAGATCCATAGGCTAATTGCTTCATAGGTGTGTTGTAGGTGAATGGGCCTGAAGGCTCTACAAGGCTAGCCCAAGAGAATACCCTGGCATAAGGCCACATGAAAATAGTCCCCAGCGTGGCTCAGGAATATAGTTACTGGAGTGGTCCCAGGGGGTGGGTATTGTATTCCCCATCCACTCATCCAGATTTCTATTATGGGTGGCCAGGGATGTGCACTGCTTCACATGTATGTGATTTATATTCCATAATATTGACAGTGTCTGGGTTGTGCACATGTCCCACATGCATGTTCTTTTAAGTGTGGAAGTGTGCTTGAGGTTTCTGGGGCATGTTGTGTGGACAGATTGGCATCTTCAGAAGTAGCATTCCTGACCTCATTTGGTGAGACATGTCTATGTAACTGAGGTAGTTATTGCACCTACATAGACAGTATGATACAGGTATTCATTGCAATTATTGGAGTATGTCCATACAGGGCATGTGTATAAGGCACGGTATTCCCTTTGTGGGGTACATTTGCAGACTCTACAGTTGTTGCAGTTGTCCAGTGGGGAACATGGCAAAAGGGCCACTGTACACATTGACTGGGCTACTGAGGGGATGGAACAGGGTGCCATGTCATTTTACTTGCTAGATAACACAAAGTCAGGAGATGTAACACAATCAAAGTACTTTCTGATGTCAGTGGCACTGTTGTGGTCAACAGGCAGCTGACTGTCAACCTGTGTTCCCAATTCTGTTATACCAACATCACTGTTCAGTGGACTACCACCAATGCATTAATTCATGTGAACCATGGTGTTCCCAAAGGTAATGGTGACACATCTCTTGGCATTGAGGTAATGTCCAGGGTTCTGACAACAGTCATAGGTGTCACATGACCTTTGGGCATGATGTTAACATCACATGGATTGGGAATGCTACCACCCACCTTACTGTTCTATGCAAACATTATCAGCCAGGGTGCCTTTGTGTTCTCCTGCACCTTAGAAGGGTAGATCCCAAACATGAGAGGGCATGGGTCTGTACCCTGTGTGACACCAGTCATGTCTGGTCATTGGTTTGACATGGAGTCCACTGCAATCACTCCATGGGTACTATCTGTGAAGTAATTTGCAGGAGAACTACTGATATAGTAGTTGCTGCCTAGCCAAGTGTGTTTGTGTTTGATTCGTGGCTGGAGATTGGTCTCTGAGTATTATAAGGGTTGCCTATTGTTAGCTAATCCATACTGTCACATAGCTATTGCACATGGCACTACACATATAGGGCTGTGGATTGTCTACACCAAACTCTATGGTGTTTGACAACTGTTGGCCTTGTAATGTGGACATTGGGACATATACTAAGTCCTCAATATAATAATTTAGCAAAATCCACGCACCAATGGATCCTGTTATTACACAATCACACCCACACAGGATACTGACATCAGACACACACACACACACACACACACACACACACACACACACACACACACACACACACACACACACTTGCCAGTACTGAGTTTTGAACCCCTACCTAGCTATGTATTGCTACTACAGTGTTACCCATTTCTCGCACATGCCACAGAGCTTACAAGATAGATGGTACTTCTAAGGTGGGGAACATCACCAGCCCTTGCAAATACTGGCATTGAGTGATGTAGTGGGTGAGAGATTTCACAAAATATTTTACCCTGCACACACATTTACATTTGCCAGGAGTGATGTTCAAACCTCTATCGAACTATATGTTCAGACCTTTGTGTTATGCATTTACCATACACACCACTGATCTTACATGGTTTAGGGTTGCCAACAGGTACTCCTAAGGTGAATGATATCTGCAGAACTGCTAATGTCAGGCACTGAGAAGTGTACTGGGTGTAAATAGGGCCAAAATCTTTAAGGTATGGACACATATATGTACACACAAAAACACTTGCCGGGAATGAGATTCAAGCCCCTACCTACATAGTTACTGCTATTAGATTACTCCACATTTATTACATGTGTCACAGAGCTTATAGGTCAAACAGTGTCCAAACATACCTCTAAGGTGAGTGACATCAGCAGCAGTGCTAAAGGAGGGGTAAGGGAAGTGTTGTGAGTGTGAATGGCCACAAAAGCAGGTCTCTGCAAAGACACACACACTCTCTCACCAATATGCACACATTTTCACAGTTGTTAGACTGGGATTAGAACTTCTACCTAACTAGTTTGCTACACTACAGTATTACACAGTTATCATAAGCGCCACAGAGCTTACATGCTAGAAAGCTGTCTAAAGGTATTTTTGAAGGTAAGTAACATCAGCAGCAGTGCTAAAGGAGGAGTAAGGGAAGTGTAGTGAGTATGAATGGCCTCAACCATATTCATCTAGAAAAACACACACACACACACACACACACACACACACACACACACACACACACACACACACACACACACACACACACACACTCACACACAATTTTACATTTGATGGGACTGAGATTACAACTGCTACACGGATATCCATTTGTACTGTAGTGCTACACAGTTATCACGAGCACCACTGAGACTATAGGGCTGAGGGTTAAGCAAAGACATTTCTACTGTGAATGACATCAGCACATCATGTGATATAGGCCAATGTGATGTGTACTGGGTGGGAAAGGCCTCATAACTGGATTCTCTCTGTCACTGTCTGTCTCTCTCTTCCCCACATCTCTGTATGTATGTTTGACATATTATATTATATTGGCCTTAGATAGGGGTGAGTATTCCTATCCAATGTGTGTGTGTGTGTGTGTGTGTGTGTGTGTGTGTGTGTGTGTGTGTGTGTGTGTGTGTGTGTGTGTGTGTGTGTGTGTGTGTGTGTGTGTGTGTGTGTGTGTGTGTGTGTGTGAAGTATCAATGGTGTACAGTTTGGTGTGTGTGCACAGACATCTGTGAATAACCGATATCTGTAGTCCACTGTGTTGTCAGACATAGGCTTCATTTCTCTAAGTGTAGGCACATGCCCAGTATGACATTCTATAATGAGTGTGTGCATCCATTCCAGGGAGGGTTGGACTCCAGTTCAGCGTTTTGTGTGCTACAGCTACACCTAGCAAACTGTTTCTGTAGGATATCTGTAGATACGTTGCCAATATGGAGACACAATGGGCATAACATATGGGGCATACTGTAACTATTGCTGTTTGTGCTGCTTGTGTAACATGGTTGGTTGTAGCACCAATTTTCTGACATATGTACTGTTTTACACTGTGATGTATCATGTCATCAACTACTGACAGTTAGCATTCTTTGCTCACAGTTATTTACCAGGGAAATACAAGATGAATGAAGCTGAGACCAATATTCTGAGACATATAGACTACACATTCTGGCACACTCCTGCCATTGTGGAGGGATAGCTACAGACAATAGACTGTTGGTTCTGTGTAAATGGCCCAGCAGCTTGTTAGTATGCTGGCTGGTGATTCCCTTCTTGTGCTTTTCTCAGCTTAATGGAATGGCCATATCCTGCTGGGGCCATACCTCACAGCTGTACAGATACACCCAGGTTATCCAGAAGCACGACTCATATATCTGGTCAGTTCACCTTCATGTTGTGGTTTACAAGCAGTTTTGTGGCTATTCATTCATGGATTTGCAATCAGAGGGTAGTATGGATGGACATTAGAGTTTCAGACTTCACACATTCCATGACATCCATGCTTCTACACCCCTCTCTCTGTTATTCTCCCCTCTTCCTAACATTATATAAGCAATATCTCAGAGGTATCCCTATAGTTGGGCCTTTATCCCAGTAGTTTTTATGGTCTGGTCCACGGTCCTTGCAGTAGGACATGGAGAGGCATGCTACTGCAATTTATCAACATGGCCGCATTGCATTTGTTTTCTGTTTACTGTGTTAGGTTGTTAGTTATGACCCCCTGACATTCCATACATTGGCACTATGGGTGAGCCATGGGCCTTTGCCAGAGGACTGTAGGCCATTTGAGAGTGCTGCATGCCATCTATAGCAGGCCAGTGCATTCTGTCAGTCATATGTTCACAGGCTGCAACCCAGTGGATTACCCTGGGGTGTCAGTGGTTGAGGTGTTCCTGTCAATCCTTCCTGTTCATAGTGATCCACGGGTCTGGATGTGGTCAGGTTGCTGCTTACAGCTATGGACACACCTGCATTGGACACCCATTCAGCATGCTGCATCATGTATGTATTCCCATACAGAGATGAGTTCATGCTGTACTCATTCTCTACAGCAAGAATATGACCTATGATAAACCTGTGGCTGATGGTGGGGTGATCTGTGTACATGTGTGATATGGAAGCTACTTGCACCTGACTCACAAATTTACATGGGACATTCCTCTTATGCTGGCTTGTCTGTGAACATGGTCAGCCTGTCGTCACTTTATGACTGTGCCTTTTGTGGTCTGCCACTGATTGGCCAGACTATAAGTATTCCATACTAGAGGGACAAATAATGTGATGCCAACCTCTATGTATAATTCCAAACTTGTGTGCAGTCGACAGTTATTTTATATGCACTCTGTGTAGGTTACTTCTACCTGTGTTCTGTTTCTATGTATGGGCCCCTGTTCATGACATGTCCAGCTTTCCGACAGTGACAGATACTGACATCTGGACAGTAAGTATGTACAACTGCTGACATGGGTGTAGCTGAGAAGCAGTGTGCTTGGCACGTACTGTACCTAGGCCACTGAAACACAACCATCCAGGCCCACATGTTGACCACTTCCAGGTAATAGTAAACATACAACAAGCTTACCACATTGCCCCCTGCATATTGTACACATGCAACAACGTAGATTGGGACAGCTCTGGCAATCTATGCTCCAGTGATATTACTCCTCAAACTTACATATTACTGCATTTCTACATGGGATTGTGGGAGGAGGTGCACACCTGAAGACTTTAAACATTTGCAATGACTGCACTGATATTTTGGTTGCTCTGTTGGCTTCCATTTCATTTTCTATTGTGACCTATCATGCAGAAAGCAGGCATATCAGTGCAGTACACATGTTAGATCTTAATGGCATAAATTTCAGTTTCGGACGTCTTACCCTTCAGAACTAAAATGCAACTGCCAGACCTGTTGTAGTATGTCTGTGTAGGCCTGTTGGGGGGGCTGTTCACCATTGCCATCATGTGGGGGCCTTAGCCCGGCCTTTCTTTATGGTCACCTAAACCTTTCCTGCTGGGTGAGCCTGGTGTTGGGTATATAACCCTCATTGACATCCATGTGTGTGACCTATTGACACCCACAGTTATTTGGGCCATCACATGTACTGCGGTGGGAGTTGTCACCTTGTGTAGTGCTGCCCAGTATGTTGACACCAGTATTTGTTATGAATTTCCTGCTGTCCCATATAGCTGTCAGCTGTCTGCTGATATCCCATTCAGCCACCCAATTCCCTTGCATGCTTGCATCCATATCATACATACAAGTATGAGAACACACTACTCCATTCAGTAATTGATAGGAAGGGTGACTTACCTTGTTGCTGGGCCAGTATTGAGGATGGTGCTGGAGGGCTGACTATGTCGGATACATGTAGTACTCTCCCTATACGTGGTAAAGCACAGGTAGTGTCATGTTTGCTATCCATTTTACTGTATGTGAGAGTCAGAGAGAGGTATCAGTCCCTGGGTCCCTACAGTGTCAGTGTGTGTGCTATGTATTGCCTCTTTGCCAAGGCATGGGCATATTGGGCAAGCCTCCTTCTGTCTACAGGGACAGGCTCCTCTGAGTCCCTCTGTGCCAGTGCTGGCCTTGGCAATGGTGGGTGGCTGTGTGGCCCTCCCCCGTGCTGTTCCTGCTGCAGCTGTTTCCACAGGATCACTTTGTGTAGCATGGCACATACTATGAACATTTGTGTACATGTAGCTGGAAAATACTGCAAGGCTCTACCGGATATGTCAAGGCAGCGGAACCGTGACTTGAGCATCCCAAACACATGCTCTACTATGATCCTGGTTTGTGCGTGTCTCTTACTATGGTGTTCTTGTTTAGGTCTGTGTGCATTTCTGATGGGTGTCATCAGCCACGGATCCAATCCATGGCCAGCATCCCCCACTAGATGGCCAATGCAAGATGTGGAAATCGTGATAGCTTCCAGGGCTGCCAACACATACATTCATGATAATGCCCTGGTCATCGTACCTGACCTGGCAGTTGATGGAGGGGAAGCCCTTGTGGTTTATGTAAACCCTACTCCATTCACTAGGTGCTGCCTTGATGTGGATGTGTGTGCAGTCTATAGCACCAACTACCTCAGGGTACTCTGCTATACGATGGAAGTGATGCAATCTTCTGGTCAACACCTCATGGGTGGTGGGGAAATATATGTGCTCATTGGCATGTGGTGCCATGGCATCCAGGAAATGGTGGAGTGCCCTGAAGGCTGATGCCTGTGAGACCCCCATCATATCCCCAGTTGGTCTTTGGAAGGTCCCTGTGGCTAGTATTCTTAAGCCTACACATACCTTGGTATCCACTGGGATGGGTTACCCTCTATTAGTTCTGTGTGTGAGGCATGGCCGGCACAGCTTAACAATTTGCTGTAAAATGTCCCTGTCCACCCTTTAGTGCTCCACTATCTCCAGCTCATGTAGGCCCTGGTAGTTTACCCTGGATCTGTACACTCCCCTCCTCCTCCTCCTCACTGCGGCTCGGTTATCAGCATTCTCCTCCTCACCACCCTCAGTCTCTAGCACATATTGATGAAGTAAAGCAGCTGCAGCCTCTAACATTTTTAGTTAGTTTTGCCAGTTAAAAAGCCCCCATCTGTGTACATCGGAGGTGTAGAATTTGTGGGGAAAACCAGTCTGCAGGGTGTTTGCATAGTTTATAGTAGTGTGCTGGGCTGCTGCATGTCTAATTGGTTGACTCTGATACATTCCACCTGCTAGCTATGCTTGTTCTCCTTGATTGCCTTCCTACTGCTGTTTCCCCTTCCCAGTTCCTCCCTATTTCAGCCTTGAGGTGTGTTGCACATACCTAGTGCTCAAATGTAAACAGTGTTGCCATTTCCACTTTTTTTTTGTTTAAAATTCAGTGCACTGCATGCACACCCATTTAGACTATGTACACACTGCTCAGGCACATCTGACACACTCCCTTCCTTAGCTGTGTTTAGCTAAGGGCAAACATGGGCCACAGAGCTCCAGTGAGCTTACAGCAAGCATGACACACCCCCTTATGAAGTCATTCAGCTCTTATACTTGCACTGTTGTATTGCTGCACCTACACGGTTACGTGCAAGCTGACACTTTGAAGAAATCTGTGATCCAGTATAACTCCTCTCATTTGCATACCCCAGTATGTAGGTCATTAGTTACTGCACTAACATGGACCTTTTCCCCTTGACAACCAATGTTCCCTGGTATTGTTTACATTCTGCATCCCATTGACTATAATGGCAAAATGCAGAATGAACTTAAAATTGACTTTTCTTAATTTTTTTCTTATTTTTGCCACAATCCCATTAGGTGCCACTGCCCTATGCTTAAACTGCCAAAATCAGCCAAAAAAAGTTTAATTTTTATAATTATTAATCACTTTTTAATGCCAGTGGCCTTATAGTTGGCCATTGGCATGTCTACTGTACATAATATATGCTTTTCCGCTAGCTGTCATGCCTCAGTTTTGTCAGTTGCAGAAATGTACTCAGTTATTTTCTGAATACATTTCTGCACTGACACTGTTCTAGCATGGAGACCTAGCAGCTTGGTGAATCACAAAATCACCTTATGTGCATGGTTTTTACCAGCAAATGAGGTGCTTTGCATATTTGCCAGTTTTCCGTGCTAGAACAGTGTAGGACCACTCGTGCACATGAAACCAGCACTATCCTGAATTGCTCAGTGGCCATTTTCATTGCAGGAGCTCCTACACTGTTCCTTCATGGAAAATATGGCTTCTTGAATCATGGGCTGTGTCTTTTCCTTGCTGGCAACTCATGGGTATGTCAGACCTCCTCACATCTCCAAAATGGCCTGTCTTCCACAGCAGTGTAATAAGGTCTGTTTAGTGATACTAGCTGTGGATGGCCACAAATGGTAACAGACATACTGAGATATTACAGACAGCACAGTGAAGAACACCATGGTCTCACTTTTTTCTCAAGAAGGTAGATTCTTAGCAACTTTGAATTTATGGTTTTATTAAAGTATCTTTATGTTCTCTTCCCATTGCTAGTGGATATAAACTCATTATACATTCCTTCAATGCACATCACTTACAGGATTATGTTGCCAGAATATCATGTTTGGAGTTGGGGCATTAATAGGAATTATAAACTTTGATAATATTTGTTTGATCAATTTGAGTTTATTTTCCGTTGTGCATATTGTAAAATAATTTAATTTCCATGTGACCACTTAATGAAACTGTTAATGGAAGAAAAAAAAGATTATTTCAGGGTCTCTCTCCATGTTCTTCCTTTTAAATAATAGGACTTCAAGGATTTAACATTTTATTGCACGGGTTAATTACAGATTATTAAATTATCTGGTAAATGGCTAACTTTTTTACCACAGCTTCAGCCTATGTCTGCATGATGTGTGGATTTTTTCTGCAGTAATTTTCTTAGTCTGTTTGTGTGTGCACAATTATGTACTTACTCACATGCACATTAATGTGCACTCTTGTGTGTATGTGTGTTGGTACAGGTGTATATGCGTACATATGCCTTAGCGAGTGAAAGCACTGCTTCCTGGATGACTGTTTTAAATGTTATATCTACTTTAGAAGTTTTGATTTCACTTCTTATGTATATTTTTTTTAGTTTGGGCATATTTACTAGTGAATATTTTGCTGCTGAGCCAGTTAAGTCTGAAAAGTCCAACACTGAGGACAGGAAAGTGATTTTGAATTGAAATGCAGAAAGAGAATCTGCAGATAATTCTGATGTTGTGTACAGTATCACTAAGCATTTGTTTTTATAAATCTATGAGCATTTCAAATGCAATTTTAAATTAGCTGTTTTCTTGGTAACTATAAACTACAGAACTTGAGAAAAAAATAGCAACAGCAGGAATATCATTGATTATGCTTAGAGTACTGTTTAGAAATATAATTTGCCTATCATGAATTTATAGATGCATTTATCACTATTTTCATTGTTTTTCTCTGCACCAGATAATCAAAAAAGAGATGATCTGTCCTCATTTACATTTCTGACTCAGAAAAGTTAGAATCTGAATTACTGAAAAAATATGATGAAGATGATGAAGCTGAAGGGATTCTCCCTGATGATATCACTTTTAGAATGATTTTTACAGTTAATGCTGGTCCAGTTTGAATGGGTACTTTCAGATGAATATGTGTAAATGAATCTGCACCTCCCTCTTCCTCAGTTCCACTCCCAGCCACCATATTTGATCAAGTGTTAAGCTGTATGAAAATGCTGTAAATGTCAAAAGACATTACAACTGTCAAAATCTATTTTTGTACTTCAGAATTATTCCTGGGTAGGAAAACCCAGAAAATATGTTTGAATTCTGTGAATTATGGGTATGACAGCAGTATGTTGCAAGTCTGGATAAGAGACACGGCTATTCCTTGTTATAAACAGAGGAATATTATGTATATTGCTTGACCAGGAAAAGCAGTTAGATGCATAAATAATATGTGTTTGTAATTTGTCCTTGCTTTATTACATGTTCTGTAATAAATACAGCATTGTTTGTGCAAAGAAAAATGATTGCACACGAGAAACAGAATGGTATATGAGAACATGCTGAAATATAATGTCTTAGTTTCTAAATGATGATTGTTTTAGTCTTCTGTCAATTTAAGAATATGGATTATAATTTGGAAAGAATAATCCAGAAGGTGCAACATGAGCTGGCCAGTGCCTTATCTCATGTATTTAAGTCAATAGTCTGTAGTCCACCTTATTAGAAATTATTTATCTTCACATGATTCATTTCCATTATGTGTAATCTCAACTTGCTACCATTCTATTCTGAAAAATAAATGTATTGCCATAAATTGCTTCTATGTCTCAGTGGATTTACTGAGATGATGGACAGCAATAAAAAACAACTCCAAAGAAATGGTTAACAAATGGTGAACAATCTGGTATAAACAAGCCTATCATTAGGTCTGTAAAATCTATTATGTGGGTGGCAGATGAAAGGAGGAAAGCAGTGACACATTTGTATACTTCTGCAAAATTACAGTGTAGACATTTAAACTTTCAAAGTTGTCATACATTATTTTCCTTTGATATAAAAAGGAAAATTAGGGAGAATTATTTGACTAGTTGAAGAATAGATCCTGAAGCTTTTTCAAGGAATTGAGATGGTAGGGTAAATGAAGTGGGCAAAAGTTCACAACAGTATGTGTTATGCCAAATTAAACTGTAGTCCAATACTAACTTCAGTATTTCATTGTCAGATGCATAGACTGTCAGTTTATTTTTTCATTGCAATGATTGAGAAAGTTCTTACAGGGAGTTTCCCTGAAGACAAGAAGATAATAAATTAATGTTTTGGTGACTTAAAAGCATTAATAGTGACTGCTTGGTCTCGTACAGCAAACAGTGACAATGTCTGCTAATGTGCATAGCAGTAGCAATAAGAAGAGAAATGCACAAAGTAGTTTTTAACTGTCATATGAACATGAGTTGATAACAATAAATAGACTGATGAATGTAAGCTCTCAGGATTCTCAGAAACTATGTTTAAAGAAAGGACCTTTTTGCTATTATAGTTAAGGCAATACATTTTCAAAGTTTGACTTTTTTTGCAGTGAACTAGTTAAAAATCTTTAAGCAGTAATGCATGTGAGCTTATTACATTGTCTTTGTTGTTCTGAGTTGCCCAAGGTAGACAGCTGAAGACATGTCACAATTTACTGACTATGTAAGACTGAACAGTGTGCAATATTCTGTTAATTGCCACAAGACATATGCTGTGCAGTTTAAAAAGAAAATTCCACTTAATCTTTTCTCTGGAAACTGCTTTCAGTGACTGTAAATGCAAGAGAACTAGTGTGATATGCATATAATGCACTCCACTTGATTTCATCTTATGTGGCAAAGTTCTGAAGCCCCATACTGAGACACTCAACAACACCATTTAATCTACATACAGAAAGATTGTTGCAAAATATCTAAACAGAGACATTGTATTGTACTATACCAGACCTCTGAAGCTCATGGTGTTTTTATACACATTTTTTTCAGTTTTATTTATTTATTTATTTATTTGTTTGTTTATTTATTTATTTATTTAGCATTTGTTAACTGGGATGGTCCAACTGGGCATAACCCTTTTTCAGTGGAGGCCCGGGGAGAATGTTTTTGCAGTACAAAGTAAATATTAAAACTAATAAAAAATTCCTTGCAGGTCCCTGTATATTCACATAGTGTGAAAAAATTTTAAGTCAGTTTTAATTTAATGATTTCCAGATGTTTGCAGTATACCAGATATGTTGTGTGGTTATAAATTAACTGCAAATCTTTATAAGCTATGATCTTAAAGAAATCTTATTGGTGGTTAAATGTGACATTCCAGGATGTTAAATTTAATTTATCATTCTTCTACAAAATTGCAGTGTTGACTTTTAAACTTTCAAAGTAATTTTCTTTGGTGTAAAAAAAGGAAAATAAGGGAGAAATGGTTAGAGCTGATAATTCAGTACAATGTTATACTATTCTTTTAACAGGACATTTTTTGCAGAGTATTTACTATAGAGAGCATTTGTGCATGAGCAAATAATTATAGATGCACATATGCATGTAAACGCTTACACCACATGCACACACACAGACATAAAGGACTTCTGCCGAATATTTCTGTGTGTATGAGTGTCTTATATAGCATTTGTAAAGGTGAAAGTTTCAGAAAGGGAATACAAATTGCTTGTATAAGTTAATGTCCTTTTACTGAGATTTAATCCATAAAATACAATTGTAAAACTGCATGCACACAAAGCAACAAAATTATTAGTAACAGGAATTCAGGTACACTTAAATGTGTTTTCTCTGAAATATTATGCATTTGTATGATGTTTATAAGAATCAGCCTGTAAATCAAAATGGTTTGTAGGTTGTTGAAAATGCAATAAAAGAAAAATATGTGATTTTTAGATTCCAATGACCTGGAGAAAATGGAAAACATTCTTGTGAAATGTATCTTTTGCATTTCAACAAGGACAAAACTAATAGCATTCAGATATTTTAGTAAAATGTGATTTTACAGACTGCATTTGTTGATAAAAGCAATTAGCATGCGGTTTATGTGTTTTACACTAACATTTTAGTGGAACATTCTAGCTGCACAGAGTTTGATTTGTGGGCTTTAAGAAGGCAGAATATGAAATTATGGCATTCAATATGGTCACAAATCAGATTTTTGAAACAATATTATTGCCAGGGGGAAGGAAATATGCAACTGTAAATTCCCAAGTGCATGATTTTCTTTTGGCAAAAGCTGTTTCGACTACATTTTTCTTAGTGTTAAAAGATGAGCATCCATAGTAAACTGGAATTAGCAGAAAATTTACAGGGAAATCAAGTTTGTTTATGTATGTGTATGGTTTCAAACACAGTTATTTTCTAATATGTTTTTCTCAGGTTGGAGATGTAAACACAAGGCAGGCATGTCTCTATAGCCATGTAAAAGGTAATTGCATACTATCTATAGGAAACACTTTACTGACCTCTGAATGGAATGTGAAACAGTCATTGTCTGTCACATGACACAGACAAGAGTCTAGAAAAGTCACCACTGTTCCAAATTCTAGTAAAAGGTAAGAGTCATATTAAACAGACTACTAACAGCTGAGGAAAACAGAGGATTGGAATAGGAAGAAAATCTGTTGTTTCCGTTATTTATTAGCTAGAGTTAAAATCTAAGCATTCAGACTAGAGCAAGCAGTTATATTGCTGGAATATTTAAAACTACAGAGTTGTTTGTATGTACAGTGAAAACCAAGTGAAATATTCAAATTATGTAAATCAGCAGATTCAAGGTTCGATTTCTGGCTAGTCAGTGACTTCTAATCTGACACATAAGGGATTGGGTGTCCTATAGAGTATAGTATGTTCAAATAATAGTATTCATTTTGTGTGAGGAAACCACAAACAATACAGTTTGTAGAAAAAAATTGGCATGAGTTTTGCAAAATGATTACAGTATTAGTAAAATTATGGGTAGATATATGAAAACCAACATTGATGTAGAGGGTGGTAAACTACAAAAATGGTAAGTTATTCAAACCAATGGTGACAAGTTTGTTGTAATTGCATCCAGATAATTTTATATATAGATAGATAGATAGATAGATAGATAGATAGATAGATAGATAGATAGATAGATAGATAGATATGCCTGTGTGTGAATTTTTGAAAAAAAAAAGTTTTTTTTTTTTTCCTGAAATTACTGGTGAGTGAATACAATTACATTCTAAATGCAGATTTTATATTCTGACTTTTCCTGCATGAGTTTGGTAGTGTGTTATTAGTAACTCTCAAGTTCTTTTGAGGACAAAGTAAGTAAGATAGGACTAATTAATTAATTGATTGATTGATTGATTGATCGATTAGAGACAAATCAGCAAAAACTAAAAGAAAATTCTAGCCAAGCTAGAATTTCCACTGTGTGATCCCTCAAACCTCTTGTATTAGAGACACATGGGATATATGCAAATGACCCTTAAGAACATCAGGTGTTTCAGCTATATCGCGATTCTGAATGCCCATGACTTTTTTCTTTTTAAGTCATTTAATGGACAAATTCAGGCCTTCAGGACAGATTAAAAATCAGTTGTGACTATTTAAATACTTCCTAACAAAACTAATTAGAATCATGTGATGTTCGTAAAACCAATATAAAGATGTAACTGCCATAAAAGGAAAAACATTCTCAAAAGCCAATTCTAAAATAAATACAGTCTAACAAATATTTATTGAACAAAGATCCAAATCCTAAAAGTCCAAATAAGTTTATAAAAATACTCAGAGCTAGTATAAAAATCCATGCCTACCCAATATACCACAAGGAACGTGTGAATGTGAAAATTGTCATTTTAAAAATGTACGTGAATTTTGTGAACCCTGGGCAAACCAATGCGTGCTTCAAAAGAGCATTATTCAGATTTCCTTTGGACATTGTGTACAGATGTTCATAAATTCAGATTCTGTATTCTCGATATTATTCCAAAGAACCCAAGGGGATGCTGGTGGGAGTTAGAAATTAAAAGACAAGAACTACAGTGGCAAATAAATTTAAATTCCACTACAAACCAGGCTTAAATGAAAACCTTTCTGTCCTTCCTATTTTAAAGACAAAGGCTCAAAACCTATAGAGCAAGAGCTAAGGATTGTACATTAGCATAGGTTGAGATTAATTTTTATTTGCAAGTTTTACAAATGGATTATCATGTCATTCTGACATGGTCAAAATGTGTCATTACTACCTGAGGAAACAAGCAATAAAGGTTAATAAGATTCAGGGCATTGTAAATGGGTAAATATCATGGAATATGAGAAATAAAAGGATACTAACAGGTAGAAAAAAAACATGATTTTGATACATGTCAGGACAAAAAGATGGGAAATATAAGCTGTAAACTGACTTGTGAAAGTATAGTGAGAGCAGTTAACAAATGTGGGGTAAATGCAAAATGATTGCCCTATGCAACAGGATTAAGGGAATTCAAATTCTAATCTTTGCAACATGTAGTTAAATAGGCAGGTATTTCTGAAGTTAGCACAGGTAAATTAGAAATGTAAGTATTCTCAGTGAGGAGAGAAAAATGCATGAGCTAAAAATACTACACAATCATTCCAGGTGGTGAAATTAAATTTAAGATCATTTGAGTACTCCTTATAGCTTCATCCATACGTACTAGGCAATCGGTCTGCAGACCTTTACAAATCTAGCCAATAAACCCTAAACAAAATTTTCCTTTAGCCTCGAGGAGTACAAGACAGGATAGACCAGGAGAGAATTTGAGGCTGTTCACCCAATTATCTAGGTTTGTCTTGAAGGTGGCAAGGGTGTTACTACATGTAGTGAAAGTTTGCTCTAGAGGTAAGGAATGTTTGCATACAAATCTATCACACCAACATGTTTTAGTCATCTTCTGATCAAGGTTTAGTTCTTTTAACTGAGTATTTGATGCACTATTAGTTCTGCAAAGGAATTGGAGATCAAATAGTGGTGGATCATTCATGGCACAAAAGGCCAGATATAGATCACCGCAGAGAAGTCTGTAAGAGGCTAAGTACAGAGAAAGGGCTGCCAGTCTCTTCTGATAATGAAGACTTTTGAGGCCTCTGATCCTTTTTAGTTATGAACACCTTTTATATGCCAAAAAAGGCAAATAGCTCATTATGGCATCAGTAACCAATCTGTTGCCAGGTTGGAGAAAAAGATTTTTAAAAAGCTCTTCGTTGTAGTATTTATTATTCAAATTTTGCTGTTTTATGTGTAAGTCATTAAAGAAAATAGTACAAAATAGGTAGTAAGAAATTAATGATAATTATAAAGTATGCATGCATATAAATGCAAGAAATTAGTGCTACCACTCAAACATTCAAGCCAGTAGGTATCTTTCTAACTTAGTGGTAGCGCTGTCGCCTCAGAGTAAGACGCTGTCCGGTTCGACTCTCAGCTAGAGCGTCTTCTGTGTGGAGACATGCATGAATGGGTGTACCTTCATTGAAGGCTGTGCTTTAGGGCTGGCAACTCAGCACGTAAAAATCAACTGCCAATCATTAGCGGACCGGAGTTCCACTGTGGTGACCCCTAACCGGGAAAAGCCAAAAGACACAACAAGTGTTCATTTTCCTGCACCATATGTCTATCTTACTGAGTTACTTCTCAGTGCAAATCTGAGGATAAAATAATCAAATGCATATCTGATAGGTCGAACTCATATCTCTTATACCCATTTCTTGAAATAAAAGTTTATTTTATATATAAAATACATGAATTAAAAGGAGGAATTTTAAGATACATGGAAATATTAACATATAACTGTCCAAAGACCTAGACTTCTGTATTTCATAATTATTTCTAGGTAAGTTAGACCAGAAAATATGTTTGCACTCTATGAGAAGTGCTTGGCAGCCATATGTTGCACATTTGGAGAAGAGACACAGCTATTTTTTGTTATAAACAAATGAATTGCCTGCCTAGGAGAAGCAGTAAAAACATAAATAATATGCCTTTGTAGGATGTCCTTGCATTATAACACATTCTGTAAAGAATGCAGCATTGTTTATGTAAACGGATCTTATTGCACACATGAGAAACAACACAGTGTATAAAAACATACTGAAATGTAACAGTCTCAACAGTTTCTAAATGCTGATTGTATTATTCTTATGTTGGTTTAAGAATATGGATTATGATTGGAAAGAATATTCCAGAAGGTGACACATGAGCTGGCCAGGGCCTTGTTTTATGCACTTAAGTCAGTAGTCTCTAGTCTGCCATATTAGAAATTATTTAGATTTACATGATTTGCATTATGTGAAATTTCAGCTTGCTGCCATTCCATTCCAAGCAGTGCCTTACCATAACCTGCTTTTATGTCTCAGGAGATTTATTTATGATGAAAAGTAATAAGAAACACCAAAGAACTGATTAACATTAAGTCTTTAGGTTATTATATAAGTCATTTCATCTGAATCTAGTATTTTTTTCAGAAGCATTTTATATTTCCAAAAAAATGAACAGTTTTGAAAGATACTGGTTGACAGCCTTTTTCCCCAGGGACAGAACAATTACAAATAGCTTTAGTGAAATATGGAAAAAATATTTTTGACAAAGTTTTTTTGCTGCTAAAATATACCCTGAGATTCATCAACAATCGTGTAAGCTTTGCACAAAGCTTACACAATTTCAATGAAGTAGCACAATGAGCAGCTGCGCTAATTGAACATGCATGCTGCTCATCATGCTTACACATTTCCAAGCACTGTTTCATGGCCAGCAGTGTTGCCAGCCTTGAAATGGTGCAGGGAAGCACAAGCACACAATGTAAACAAAACTCCTTGCCTGCAGGCAAACATAGGTGAGCATGCTCACGTGAAGTAAGGATGAGTGGATTATAAGAAGTCAGATATAGGGGACATGAAATTGGGAGAATGTGCACATAATACAATGTTAATCATTCATTGATAAGTACAACAAGAAAGTAAACAGAAAAATGTACTTGGTTAACTCGCTCAAGACTACAACGTCAATTTTGTTTACTTCCAGTTCACATCCAAAACTCTTTATGGCACCCAGACCTTTTTGGGGCCTGGCTTCTTTAGCCAAGGAACTTATCAACTAATAATAGGCAATAATAGAAAGTGCAAAGAGTTATTAATCAGATGACACTAAGATTTTTAATCTAGGATGTCCTGCTGTAAATTAATTAATTAATTAATGTGCCACATATTATTCATATTTTCATATTTATATTCATATTTTCATAACTGAGAACCCTACCTGCTATCGAGGGGTATTGTATACAATGCCATGGAGGGAGACAAGAAAGTTCATTGTCAATGCACATTATACCTTAGATATTGCTAGCTATTTGTTAATAATTAAGAAAATAAACAATATTTCCATATGTACTTAATATTTCAAACACCAAGTGGCATGCAAAGTGTTGAAAGGCATAAAGTGAAACCTTAGATGTTCTTGATGAAAACCGTCTTTAATATTTGCAATTAAAGTTGCATATCTTTAAAGATATTCAATGTTATTTATATTACTAATTATACAATTACGTATACATTTTCATATTTATGTAAATATCTCTATAAACCTGCACTCATAGAGGAATATCTTGCTGTCATGTCAAATTTTATGCTGGGTTAACAAAAATGTTCTATCTATATATATATATATATATATATATATATATATATATACATATGTGTGTGTGTGTGTGTGTATGTGTGTGCGTGTGTGTGTGTGGTATAGTTTCTAAGATATGACAATTTGTTTGTGAAAGTTTAAAAAATAATTATACAATGGTAGCTTGTTAGTATTCAAAAACGTACACACTGATTGGTTAGCCCAACCAGAGTGCCCATTGTAAATTGAGCATATACCAACAGAAAAAAGTCCGGTCACCCAGACTTGCTTCTATTAATATATGCTATGGAAGTCAATCCCTGATAGCATAGATCCTGTTATTCTAGCAGCTTTCCTAGTTTATAAGACAAGCATTTATAATACAGACTTCTGTCCATCTTATAAGTATTTTCATATTTCTTGAGCTGAAACATCAAGATGTACATACAGAGGGCAGAGAAAATACAAGAAAAATCAGGTACTCTCATTAGTTTTGCATAATATACCTGATTTTCCTTGCATTTTTGCCCTGTTTCTCTCGTAGCTCTAAACTGACTGGATTTCAGTTTATGTTTTTTTTTTTTTGCTTTTTTTTTTAAAGCAAAGGGGAACTTCCTTTCTCCATTGCTTACTTTCCAAAGCACTGATGTACTGTGTAAGCATGGGGACGTAAGTCCCATATTCATGAGCAATATATCAACAAAGCAGAAGAATGCAGAAACAATGTGGAGGAACACCACAGTGCAGTTATACACAGACATTATTTAAAAAAGCAAGTCATTTCTTTGATAAATAATGTTGTTGTATAATAGCAATAGCCAACTCTTGGATGTGGTTACACTGAAGATTTACCCACAGTTGGCTTTCTTTAATCACCCAGGTTTTGCCCTCAGGATTAAACCCCACCAATTGTGGGGAAATCTTCAATATATCACACCCTCAAGTTGGTTATTGCTAAACTATAATTTGGGCTTTGTGTATGTTATAATATATTATAGTATTTATGGAAAGACTATGAAAGCACTGACTATTGTTAGTGAAAATAATAATTCTTACTTATAGTATTGCTGTTTGTATAGGTTTAATAGATTTTATTCTTTACAAAATACTTATATTTGTTTATGTTATGCTTTTTATTTATTTTTTTTTAGAAAATGCTCTGGAATGCAAGATATGTGTAGACTGCTAAAGGTGTGACATTCCACACCACATAGATGTCAATGAGTTAATGCATCCAAATGTGATGATTTCACAAACACACATTTTTCAAAAGCAAAATGTCCATATTGATGGTAATAATAAATAATCCTGTTTCCAATTTATCCATGTACAAAACTGAAAACGTAATTCTAATAACTAATATGAGAGGGACACAATGCAACATTATAGGAAACAGAAGTAAATGTGATATTAATGATCATAATATGGCAAGTTGAGATAAAAGTTAACAAGGGCAGTGGTTACATTAGGGGGCTCTTCCCATATACTGCAGTTATTGAATATGATATGTATATACAGGGAATGTATATGTGATAACTGACTGCAGTGCTGTATCCTCCACTTCATTCTGTATAAACAAAGCATGAGCCATACAGCTGCTGTGACAACCATAGATAGGAGGTATATTACCTTGACACATTTATTTAGATAAGCATTCATGTGCATCATAAACAGTAATATAATAGCACTTCAGATACACAAGTGACAAATGATAACACAGATCTAATGGCACTGCAGTAGTTCAGTCTCCATTTGTAAATGGATTGCATCTACTCTGTGATTATATTGGGCATGCTCATAAGACATTACAGTGAAAACTGACATAGCATGTAAACAACACAGACACACAATAAAATGTCTAAACACAGGCCCAATCACACTTTACAATGATCTGGTATCATGCCATGAATCTACTTCATAAAGATGACAGACCACAATGTCAAAATACTGAACATCAAGACCATAACATCGAACTGGTGAATGATCAGAAAGTCATATTATCATACCGTACAACACCGTATTTCCTTCAGTGTAGCTGTGTAAAGTTTGAAAAAGGTTAGTATGCCTTTAAAACATTGTTTGCATGCCAACAATCACAGAAAAAAAGAAAGAGCTTTTCGGTCGTTACTTTTGCAAGCCTAGGTTTTATGGTAGAGCTGTACAACATAATGGTGTCTAAAAAAGGGTGGTTAAGTAAGTGTGATTTACATAGCATTGCAGATATCCTGTATAAGTAGAGAAGTATAGTTTATGTAAAGAAGTAAACATAAAGCTGCTGTATCACTAGATATATCCTGCTTACTGGTAGATGATGCTATTGCGGCTTTGTATTAGCAAAGTACCTCGCAAGATGAGCAGAAGCAACTTTTCTTCACTGTAGTGCAATCGCGGTGTTGGCATATTTAATTTGTAGGAGATGTGGGGGCATAGCCCCCCTGCAAAAATGTAAGAAAGCATGATGTGGAGTGTGAAAGTCCAGATTTATTGTATTTGGTGTTAGAAGGGAATTGTGCTACAAAGAATTGTCTGTTATACTGTTTTTGACATTATGTGGTCTCAGTGTTTAGCATGTTGATACTATGGTTTTTTAACATTGTGTAATTTCATTGTTATGGTCTCAATGTCAGTAGTTTGACATTGTGGTCTGTCGACTTTATAAAGTAGATCCCATGCAATACAGGAAGACAAGTTATTTAAGTTTTCATTTCATATAAAGCTGTACAGTGTGAAAAAAACAATTTCAGTAATACATAAATATTTGGCAGAAGACATACAACGCAGTGCATTCTTATCTGGAAATTAAGTAATGCTTGTGAACAATCAATAACATTCTCAACATTTACAGTTTGTTAGACTCAAACACATGCCAGGGTAGATATCAGAAAGATGCATATCAACCTGTAAAGCTACAGAAATATGCATACCACATGTGTCAAGATGAGCACACTTGAAGGGCTTACAGCACTTCCCCATTGTAATGGGTATGGATTCCCTACCATGGAGGATAATGTCTTAAAAGTGTTACCATCTACCTGTGTCATAAATACTTCCTTTGTCTAAGCCATTCCTGTCCAACACAGTATGAGATGGACAGATGTTACCAGATTCAGACCCTTGCCTGTCACACTACAAACTCTATAAAGCTGTGTATTGACTGTAGCTGCCACATGATGTAGCAATAGATCTTGTCACAAATAAATTAAATTAATGTGTGAAGTAATAAAGGACATTTGAGGATAATATGTACAATAAGATTTTGTCAGAATGATGACAAGGAGGTACGTATGTTAATGTTCACACAATTGTGAACAGTGCAATATCAATTTTTCTTGGCCAAGGAAGCTGTTCCTTTTATTTTGTACAACATTGTCCCGGAATTGAAACACATTATATCAGTGTAGATATGCTATACAAGTCATTACTGAATCCATGTGATGCAGGAACATTTACACCATGACATTCCAGAACAGATGTTTCACTGGCAGGTTATTACATAATGACTTTATATTTCTTGCTATAAAGCACAAGTTGAGATTAATAACTTCATGAAGAGGTATTTTGTAATTTCAGTACATTCATAGGATATCACCCTTTGCTGAAATTAAACAGCAAGCTATGTAAATGTAACTCAACAAACTAATGATGTGTGTGAATCTCACATGCCACAGTGAACGTCTTACCAAAGTTGTGAGACTTCACTTATGTGAAGTGATTACATCTATGATTGTCTGCAATTTGTATGAGATAAAAGGGCTAGGAAAAGTTTTTCCCACTTGAGCTGTTCACATTATAACACTTGTGGTTGTCATTCATGCATAACAGCATTAGGATAGTCAGTGGTTACAGTTAGTCAATGTGTGGTTTTGAACACCTGACTATTTGACAGCAGAAGCTGTTGGGAAGCATGAATGAGCCACGGTGCAAGTGGTGCTACAATTTTAAGATATTTGGATCTTTAAACCCATGACATCATGTTATTGCTGCAAGGGATATGTTTGCCTGTACTTTCTTTGAAAGACTGTTGCTGTATGTGTCTTTCTCACACAATATTGCCTACTGATAGGTATACCCAAACACACTTGATGCATAATGCATTTGTCATTGTGATAGAAGAATGACAATCAAACACAATGTGTGGATAATCGTGGATTTGAACACATGCCTTACTAAGGCAACAGTATAGAGAACATTATCTCATGTCCTCACACCACAGGAAAATCCTCAGTAGTTCTTAAGGGAAAGCCAAATGCCATCCCATGGCATTATCATTTTCCAATAAAGCATATCTGTATGAAAAATTAGCATAAGTGCTTGTAATAGGAATCCCTATCCATACATTGTACACAGCAGATAGCTGGGTGATAATATTGTTACCTACATGTACATTCACAGACATGCTGACACAAGTGAGTTTGAGCAGTAATGGCTGGATTTGAACAGACTACCTAAGATACCAAGGTACAGAAAATTGCATGAATCACAAATGCCACATGATTTGTTGTTTTACACTAGTGACAGTGCACATTTGAATGGAGGACATCACCATTCACATTGGTGTTCTTCTAAAAATGTATGAAGGTGGGTGAAATGGTCAGTAACTCTACCCAGCAACACATACTACATGCAATAGAAGCCTTCACTACACAGCACAACAGACAAACACACATGCACAGTAGTCCATCATTGTTGGCTTAAACCTCCTCATACGTCTCAACCTCTTAAAGCAAAAAATCTGGACAAAGCCTACAAGGATGGGGGGATAAATAGGAACAGATTTTAAATATTGTTCTTACAAACTTAGAAGGTCAATAGACTAATATATTTTGCATTGGCATGAATTTTCTAAAGGATGTGGAGTCTTAAACTCAAATGTTTGTCATTATTTAATGACTTCAACCCTCAGCTATTTGCTAGAAAAGTACAGATTTTAGGAGGAACACACCAAAAAATATGAGGCAACAATTTGGACATTCTGCAAAAGTCTGCACAGCTGAGAGGTATGCCTCCTCCCACTGTACTTACTCAGTATAGAGAACACAGTATCAACAGTCAATGCCACAGGATAATTCATATGAGCACCATGATGTATTCATTCCTGATAGCATGATGTAAGCATTGTGTTCACAAAAATGGTGATTGCCCGGGGGCAATACAGATTTATAGGGTAGTCTTCTCCCAGTGAAAATATGCATCCTGAGTGGAAGTTTACACAAGGGGTGTTGTCATTGACACAATTGTACATGACAGTATAGAGAGTCACATTAATTAACAAGTGCTACATTTGAACTCTACCTATCTCATTACACATTCTACAGAACACATAATTAGCAGCAAGTGCCACAGGAAAACTCTGAACTGCAATGGCATAGAGTATACATTTGGCATGACTACTTCATCAATGTGATACAGAGAAGATATTTGTGGCAAAAGTGGGACAAGGGCATCCTCTCCCATGTTAAAATCATCCCCTGAATGGAAGGTGATCCATTACATATGTTCAGGAAGCTGTATGTACCTGATATTGCAGCCACACAAACAAGTTCACCACTGTGAGAAATGAACTGCCTACCCATTTAGTTATACAATCTAAAAAACACAGTTTTAGTCATAAGCACCACAGGAGAAGTCTGACTCTTAAGGAGTGAGAGTGCACTTTTGACATGATAACCTCATTTCTGTGTTGCAGAGAGGGTGCTTGTGCTAAAAGTGGAAAAAAATGCAGCAGGAGCTGTGTCCAAAATTAAATACATTCTCCTGAGTGAAAGTGGACATATCAGAATTGATATTGAGGCATTACTTGTCTGTCATTAACCACTCCAAACACATAAACACACAAGTTCTCATGGTGAGCCTTAAATCTCCTACCTATGTAGTTAAATATATGGAAAACATAGTATGACTTGTAAATGCCACTGGAGAATTCTGACTTTAACGCTGTAAAAATGCACATTTGCACTTAGTAAAACTTCACTGTTTGGAACATCTGTCACTGTGCCTCACAGGTTTTAGGACAACTACACATGTGTGGAGCAACCAGTGTAACAACACTGTGCTTGTCCCTTGCAATGGCATACTTCTCTGCTAAAATGTTTACACTATCATTCATGTACATTGTGTTACTGTGACAGACATGGACCTTTTTCACAATATAGAATATTAATGACAACCACAATTAAAAGTCAGTGAATTATCAATCAAGCATTCTTGCCAGTTCATTCTGGGATGATTGCATGGAAATAGTAAAAATTTACAGTGTCACTGTCACTTGTCTTGTCCCATGCTTCTACAATGTGCATAGACAATACAAATGGTCACTTCCAAAATATGACAGTGAACTTCAGAATAACATTGATGGATTATGTGTGAATAGGTTACCCCACACTGTAACACATTTGCAAGTGTAACCATTGGAGTGCAGACATACATTAACAGACTGACTTAACTAAGTCAACATCACTCTGAAATTCAGCTACCTTCTTTTAAAAATTCAATAAAGGCATACAGATGTTGTACAACCTTAAACAAAGAATTATTTGTTGTAAATATTGTTTTTACTTTCGTGCCTGAAGTGCAGTGCTGGCAAGCTCAGTTGTGCTGCTGATGGCAAACTATTAATGTGTGCATAATCATATCTTGAGCTGTTGAACTTAGAATGGGAAATAGTAATCTACAGTATTCAGTGCCAACATTCATGCAAGTAAGCAGAATACATATACAACCATGTCTGAATCTGATGGAATTCAGAACAGATATGTGTTATGGTTATGGACATGTTTCAGGTGTCATGATTTACTCGTTTATAATGACAGCTGCATTTCTTCAATCCTGATATGTATAATACAGGTGTATTACATGAGGGACAAAGCATTTTATTGCTGATGGAAACATTGCTTATGGAAACAGTTTTGAATCAAATGAGGTTTATCTGATGATAGAGAAGGGGTGGGAAGAGGTGGAGAGTTGGTAACAAAAATACACATACAGATGTACTAAGAGATTAGTTTATGGTTCATTTCTGTACATATTTGTGTTGTGCTACTCTTTGCTTTATCTTCATAATTATTCAACCAAGATCTGTACAACACAGTCTTCACAATGGGGAGCAGGTACATTAATACAGAAGTAGGATAATGGTGCGTTAAGGAAATGTGTAGCCAACATTTACACCTACAGGAGTTATACAAAAGATTCAAAACAATTTGGCAAACATCTGGATTCAAACCTTGATAGTATTCCAAGAAATATCTACAGACCTGAGAATTATCTAAACACACCTCAGGAACTCCTACTTCACAAAGTTCCAATATGACAATAGATTGCAGAAAAGGAGAACATATGTATTAGCCTCATAATAACTGTATGCCATATATCCATCTCTTCTGCTTGTTCAACAGAAGATTAACTGTACTATACATTGCTAAACACAGGAACATGAAATGTTCCAGAATAATGTAACTAAAGGCAAAAGCTCACAAGATTTTGCCATAAGCTGTGTAATTTCATTTATCCTCAGTTGCAGTTGGTGCTCAGTGTCAGACATTGGGCAAATACAGAACAGAATATGTGATGGCACAGAAGGAGGAACAGACATAGACAGGGGAAGAGGAAGGCAGTGAACAGCTTGATTATGACAGAAGTATAATAATTGTAGTTCAACACAATATGAAGGCAAAAGCTACGCATAAAATAGTATACTAAAAACAGTCAATAACAGTTTTTGCAAATGACTGGATAAGAACCCTTGAAAGTATGCAAAAAGTCTGTATAGATCTAAACATTACCTCATCACACCACAAAGGAACCCCTATGTCACACATTTCAAATCACACAACTGAATGATGGTGACAACTTACTGAAGCAGAAGGGGTGAAGAGAGGGAGAGAGAGAGCTGAAGAGAGAACTAGCAACAGTACTTTCTCTGAGATGTGTAGAGTGTCTTACTCTTACTTATTTCTTCATTATTAATTGTTCATGCTCTGCACAATAAAGTGCTTGCTATAAGGGGAAGGACAATACAACCAACATTAAGAGATAAGCAGAATAAGGGTGGCTTACAACTCTCCCTGTTCGGGATAGAATGTTTTTGCAAATGCTTTCTTCCTGAGCTGTTAAAATGATATGTCAATTAAAAGTTGTAAAGGGAGATAAATACAGACGTTGTAATAAACCATATGATAGTAATGTGAAATGTCATGAAACAATACTTTGACCTATAGCTGTAATGGAACCCATGACATTAAGCAAAAACATCAGTTTACAGACAGGGGAACTATCTCACCAAAACCTTTCATTCGTTATAGCCAACAGCCTAAGAATTGTTACAGTAACTATTTTAGTGTAGTGTCTTTAGTCTGCCCTTACTCTGTATTCCAGTTACACAGTGGATTTAAGCACATTTGCATGAAAGTAACCAGACTACTGTAGCTGAAATTAAAATCCTCAGCTTTTGCCATGGGAAGTTAAACACCATTCACCATCACTCAGGATTGTTCTATGATGCTAACCTCTGCATAAATGGTGAGGACAAAAAGTGAAGGCTTTTTCTTTAGCCATTTCTGGCCATGTGTGTTGTCTATGATTATACTTTTTGACCAGATTAAATGTTTGAAAAAGAAGTTGATAGGACAGTGGTGAAAACTGGGGAGGCAAGCACAGGCTAGGACACAAGGCAAAAAATATAACAATTTGCAGGATGGTGGTGGGAGCTATCCACTTCTTCAGAACATAAATGTAGTATTGTGTACATAGTTTCATGACTTTGGATAGTCACTACCCCAAGGATAGACAGCAACAACAGAATAATGTTTTGTAGCCAAATAGACCAAAATCAAACATGTCAAGATGTCACATTGGTGAAATTGAGAGCTATGTATGGGGTGAAATTATTTTTTGTCGGACAGGTGTGCATTTTTGGGGGTGGTGAGAAATGCTGAGGAAGGTGTTTAAGAATGAGAGGGTCAGGAAAGTAGAGTGCAGGGTAGATTAGATAGCAAATGCAGACATACACAACATACAAGACAGACAGGGATGGTAATGGACACAACAGGTTGGTGACAGCGTGATTGGGGATAGGTAGGGGACCTCAGAACCACATCTACATCCAGAATTAGAGCAGTGAGAATCTAGTCTTCCCCCTCAGAACTGTCATCACTGTCTCCTGTGTCAGCCTCTTGAGCTAGTGCTGTGCATGGCATCATTTTGGCAATATGACACAGGACCTTTTCAACCCTGTCGATTAGGGCACTTTGCCCCCTCTTCATAATGCCCTCCACCAGCCTTGTTAGCTCTTGTCAGGTGACAAAATTACCACCTTCACTATTACTAGTCCTGGAGGGTACCACTGCACCAGTAGACAGGGCAGATCTACATGATGCAAGTGTAAAAGGTAGGGAAGGAGTTGTGGAGGACAAGCTGAAAGGTTGCAACCCAGATGTACTGGCTGTCTGTGTTGCCTGTGGTGGTGTTGCTGCAGCCAGCTGTGGAGGTATGGAGGGCTGAACTACAAAGGTTGGCCTACCAACCTTGTGTGCTGATGGACTTTTTGTTTTCAGCAGCAATGTATTAAAAAAATAAAAACTATGTATGAAAAAAGAGAGCGATGTTTGGGGAGACAAAAAGAGAGAGAATTAAAGTGATGACGTGTCACACTCCTTTGTTACAGCAATACATAAAGCAATATGAGAAATGCATATGTATACCTTGGCCACACCCAGATATGATGGGAAGACATTAATGTGTCATAAAGTCAATCAATCTATCACAATGGTATTATATGACTAACAGAATCATATTTTTTCATTGTGCAATATCAAATATCTGCTTGTAAGGTAATAACTGCATTTTTCAGTATGTCATGCAATTATTTTTTGTAGGACAGGTGCGCAGTATATTGTGCTCCAGTGTTAAACCTCCTACTGAAAGGGCTATAAGAGATCTGGGCATCCAGGTCGACAGCCACCTCACCTTTGACCACCACATTGCCACTGTGGTCAGAAAGTCCTTCTACGTGGCACATCTTATAACCAAACGTTTCACATCCAGGAAGAAAGAGGTCATCATCCCTCTCTACTCATCCTTCATTAGAGCAATCATCAAATATAATGCCACGTTTGGCATGTACCTGTCCAGACACCTACAACAGCTGGAGAGGCCACAAAAGTACCTCACAAAAAGGATCCTAGGCCTTAAACACATGTCCTACACAGACAGACTCAAGAAACGTCAGCTGTTTTCAGTCTCTTATCGTCTATGTCTGCTTGACTTACAAAGCCATGTCTGACCCAGCCCTACTTGAAATGCTACACCTAAAAAATCCCAATCCCCCTATGCCATAGGTTCCAGAGATCACAACCTCATTACCACAATTAACAGAGTGTGCTGGAGGGACAGGTTCATCTCCCAAAGACTACTCATACTCTGGAATAAGCTTTGCATTCATGTCAAGCAGAGCACCTCACTGGCCCTCTTCAAGAGAAATCTTGATGAGTGGATGGGTAACAGAAATTTCACCCCAGGGATCACTCCAGTTGCCCTACTGGATAGGAGCACTGCGAACTAACATCAGGTGGCACAGTTCCTGAGCAATTTCTTTGGGCTAGGCTTGTAAAGGCTCCAGGGCCATTAGCCTAGTGCACACCTATGAACCTATGCAAATATTGCATTGCTAATGTCATGCAGTATTAAAGTTAAAATATCTTGTAAATACCGGCCTGTAAAAACATCTGTTATACTATGACCCCCCCAAAATGTGCACGCTGATTGGCCAGCGTGCCCGTTGTAAATCGAGTTATACTAATGGAAAAAGGTCCGCCGTTCGGACTTTTTCCATTAGTATAACTCGGTTTTAAAACACTGTCTCCCTATGTTAAATGGGTTTAACATAGCGAGACAGCTTTAAAATAAGCAACGGAGATCTCCGCTGCTTATTTTAAAGCTGCCTCGCTATGTTTAACCCATTTAACATAGCGAGACAGTGTTTAAAAAAAAGCAACGGAGATAGCAAGATCTCCGTTGCTTTTTTTTAGTGTTTCGCTATGTTAAATGAGTTCAACATAGTGAGACAGTTTTAAAATAAGCAACGGACATCTCCGTTGCTTATTTTAAAACTGTCTCGCTATGTTAAACTCATTTAACATAGCGAAACACTAAAAAAAGCAACGGAGATCTTGCTTTCTCCAATGCTTTTGCCCACAGCTCTGATGTACTGCGCAGGCGCGCAGTACATCAGAACTGCCGCGGATGCCAGACATCTGCGGAAGGGCAGTAAACAGGCATTATACTATGCCATTATTTAAGAAAAGTAATAGTTTCTTTTCTTAAATAATGTCATGGTATAATAGCAATAACCTACTTCTGGGTGTGGGTAATGCTAAATTTACCCACGGTTGGCTTTGTTTGGTCCCTCGGGCTTCACCCTCGGGACCAAACCACGCCAACCGTGGGTAAATTTAGCACTACCCACACCCAGGCGTGGGTTATTGCTATAATATCTGTTTACTGGGTATTGACCCCACACACAATTAATCTGATGTGCTCATTGCCTAATACAATAACCAAGAGCTATTGCAGCAGGCATATAGACGTGATATAAAATGTAAGGTATGCCTTCTCATGATGATATACAGTGATGGACTAAGAATGCTTCTGTGTTTTGCATTCAGACCTGATGCAAGTTAACTCTATGCCTCTCTGAGGTGAGTTATTCTCTCCTGATGCACCTCATGTTTTTCAGATATCTCTACTGCAGCTGCACAGTAGAAAAAGAAAATATATACATGAAAGCATAATAAATAACTGTATTGTCTGGCTAATTAATGACATTTATTAGACAGGTTATGGGTCAGTATACTTACGTAAGAGGTTTGTGTAGTCTTAAATCCATCCCCCCACTGGCTCATGAGGTCCCACTTGCATTTCTTCATGTCACTGTAATGGTGATGACAATGCTCACCAGTACATGGGGATGCCAGTTGACTGGAAACAGCCTTGACCAAGCTATTCTAAGCCTCAGCATTATAGTGAGACCCAGTATATTCCTCCTGCAGTAGCCTCTGGCTGTAGCACTTCATGATGAGTACCATATAAATCCTGGACTTTCCAATACCCCACCTTTGTGCTCTTAATAGAAAACCATTCCTACCCATTACCAGCCATGTCTGCAGCAATCAAGCTAGAAATATGGGGCTGAACTGGTACCAAATTCAGATCTCATGTGTAACAACTTGTGTACAAAGGCACACAGCCTTTCCAGCTGCATTTGCACAATTGAAAGCACAACAATGACTTGTCACATACACTTTTCACTGAGCACATCAATAAGCACAGAAAGTGTTAGAAATGGCAGTGAGATTTGGCCATATATGATGCTCAAACTATTGAGAAATATTCCAGTGCTAAAAATTGCATAATTAATTGCATAATTGATAGGTGTATATAGGCAGGCAATTTTTAGTGAATGTTATACTCCTTGAAGGCTTGTGGAGCTGAGACATCAGAGTTTGTTTTAAAATATATTTCCTGTGGCTTACTAGCTGTTGGTTCTATTTTCTAATTTGGTGTTTTCTACAGTGTGGTGTTGCTGTATTTAGTTTGGTCCAGGATGGCTAGTGATCCCAGTGTGGACCTGCCTCGTTTATTTTGTGACTGCAGTGGTGAAGGAACACAGAAGTCACTTGAAAGTTTTTTTTTCAGCTGGGTGACCATCAGAATGTTGCATCCTGAGTATATATGTAACCTCCTTTTTATCTTCCATCTTACTATGTGTGTGTGTGTGTGTGTGTGTGTGTGTGTGTGTGTGTGTGTGTGTGTGTGTGTGTGTGTGTGTGTGTGTGTAGCACATGCTGATAATAATCTCCTGTGTGTCTTGTGAATGACTTGCACTCCTGAGCTCCTACTACAGAAGTAGTGGTGCTTGTATGAACATGCTGATGTTTAAATAGCATATGTTCATGTTGAAGCACACTAAAGTTGTGGAAATATCAGAATTATACATTTCAAAATGTTTCCTATATTTCAGTAAAACTTGTTTTTTTCTTGTTTCTTCATCATTTGCATGCCATTTGGCATTGTGCACTCAGACAGAGTTCACTTCCTAATGAAAAAAGTGAAACATTTAATTTGGGCTGCCTTCTGTAGCAATAGCCAAACTACTGTTAATGATGCCAATAATATAGTGACTATACCTAATGTGTAGAAAAAAATGGAAGAAGATTGCAACAAAAGATACAATAATTTATTTGCAGCTGTTGGCTGTAAAATTACTTCTACTTTGTCGGTAGAAAACAAAACGCTATGTGAGGAACTTGAAAAGCTTATCTTTAAAGAAGCTGCTACATTCTTTAATATTCAAAGTTTGCAACGATACATGGAGCTAAATATCTCTCCTTGGGGTCTACGAACTTACAAAGACCCATCGTTACCATTCAATATGGATAATGTCACTGATAAAGTTTTTCATCAGTGGTGGATTACTGCGGCTCATAAGTGTACAATGGAGTGGATATCCATTCTGTTGGAAAGAGACAGGTTAAAACAAATGAATTGAAGGAACAAATCAAAAAAATGTTCCTCACTAACAAGCAATTTAAATAATGAACATCTAGATAAATTTTTGTGTGACATTAATAATAAACTGAAATCATATGAGGGAGATATCATTGAGTGAAAAAAGTCAAATTGCTTTGTGATTTGTGTGACTATGACAATGGGAGGGACTTTGTATATCGAGCCAATCGGAAGAGGTCTGGGAGACGTGTGCACTTTCAGGAAGATGGAGAACATGTTACTACATCATTTTCCAACTCGGAAGGGCTGAATTCAGCAGGAGAAGATGAGAGGGATAAATATCCATGACTGCCGAATGCACAGCAGTGTGAACAGTTTCAACAAACTTTTCAGGGGAATGGCAATGGCCCAAAAGGAGGTCCCCAGGGGAGAAAACAAGAGAGAGGGAAGCCTTCCATGGACAGTTCAAAGTTGGACAGCAACAGCATTGTTTCAAAAGAGGTAAATGGTGATTTACCTGTGACGAGTAACTGTAATAGTTATGTTATTGATTTATCTGGTTATACTCTGAACAATAGTGAGTACAATGTACTTTATTGTGGTATTAAATTTGTGCCGACTGTTATTCCAAGATTGCATGAAGTTAAAACTGATTTGTTTTGCTTTTTTAGAAAGTTACATTTGAAATGTTTTTTCAGTAGTAGAAACAATGTTAATGGATCCCCAATGGAGGGTGATAAAAGTGTGGATGAAATAAACAGTGATAACTTTTACTCATGTTGTTCTGAGGAAGAATATAGTGCCTATACACTATTTGATACTAGTAAAGTAATTTATAAAAGTACATTTATACCACCAAAATTAAATGAAGATGTTCAGCATGTTTATTTGATCTTACAGTTTGCAATAGAGAAATAATTTGCTGAGTTTAAAAATATGGGGTTTAATTTAATGAGAGAAGAATGGAAAACCTTGAAAATATTAAGTGAAAGGAGAGATATCATTTTAAACCTGCAGATAAAGGAAACAAGTTAGCAATTATGAATTATGTTCAATATTTAAACATGTGTAATATACACTTAAAGGATGGTAGTGTATATGAACAAGTGGAATTAAGAGTGTACAAAGAAGCAATAGATAAGTACATTAATTTACTTAAAAAGGTAATAGGTTGGGATACTTTTCAGACAATGATATAAAAAAGAAGTTTGGAGTGGAAGGATGTGAGATGGCTCTATTTTATTGTCTTCCTAAGATACACAAATCTTTAACAAATCCTCTGGGATGTCCTATAGTATCTGGAAGGAAATATTCTTTTGTATAAAATGGGCCAATTTCTACATTTTCACCTATTACCCAAAGTAAAATTGTTACCAGCCTACATTCAAGATGTGTTTGATTTCTTGAACAAAATTAAGACAGTTCAATGGGGATGAGAATGTATTGGGTTACTATCGATGTAAAAAGTCTTTACACTAAAATAAATCATGATTTTGGGTTAGAAGCTATAAGATTTTTTTGGGGCCAAAGTCCATCTACTGAATTTATTGTAGAGCTGTTAGACTTCCGTCTTAAACATATTTTTTTGACTTTGGAGAAGATCTGTATAGACAGAAAAGTGGAACTGCAATGGGGGCGGCTTTTGCACCCTCATATGCAAACCTTAGCATGGGCGTATTCGAAAATTAATACATATATAGAAGTGATTTTTTTCACAGATATGCAAAACTTTATTATAAATTTATTGACAATCTGATTTTCTTGTGTGAAAATGGTGAAGAGGAAGTAGAAGGATTTGTTAAGATGCTAGGAAACAAGAGATTTGGATTAGAATTTGATGGTCTTAAAGGTGGAAAAAATGTATCTTTCTTGGATGTGAATCTTGATGGTAGTAATAATAAGTTCATTCAGACTAGCGTCCATAGAAAATTTGATAGTGCACTACAATATATAAGGGCAGATAGTTGCCATCCGCCCCATACTATTCACTCCATGCCCTTTGGGGAATTTATTCGTATTTTTAGACTATGCAATAATGAATTTGATTATAAAAGGGAAATGTGTAATACAATTAATATGTTTAAAATGAGGGGGTTTGATCAAGAACTATTAGAAGAGTGCTGGAATAAATTTTTAAAAAAAACATATTTCACAGCCTACTGTTAAGAGATGCATACAAAGATATAAAATAAATAATAAAATTCAAAAACAGGAGGACATATATTTTACTACCACATTTAGTAGTTTTAGTGTTATAGTTAAAAAAATTATTAATGTATTATTGGGAGTATATTTTATGTATAAATGATTCATGTTTGCACAAATTAGGGGCCCCTATTATGTCACTCAGGAGGGATAGAAACCTTAGAGATTTATTAGTGAAAACCAAGTTGGTAGTTCCCTTTATGGGAATACAAAGTAATATAAAAGAATTGGTTGCAAAAAGTGTAAATCTTGTAACTTTATTGTTCAATATTTTAGTAAAATTAATGGTTTATTGTTTGAGATTAAAGATTTTTTTTGTAATACTGAAGGCATCGTCTATGCCTTAAAATGTCCTTGCAACAAGTTCTACATCAGAGAAACAAAAAGACCATTTAAAATTAGATTACTACAATATGTTAGGGACATAGTTAATAAGAGGGAGGAAAGTGCAAAAGCTGTGCATTTTAATAAATTCCATAATGGTAATATTAACGGTTTGAAAGGTATGGTCTTGGAGAAAATCTATACATATTGTGATGAAAATGAATTAAAAAAGAAATTGCTTTTTAAAGAGTTCACTTATACTTTAAAGTTTGGTACTTTGTCCCCTAAAGGATTAAACAATGAAATTAATTGGAGTTTTTTTGTGTAATATTTTATTGAAAGTGAGCAATTATGTTTAATTGTATAATTAATTGCAAAATTAATAGGTGTATATAGGCAGGCAATTTTTTGTGAATGTTATACTCCTTGAAGGCTTGTGGAGCTGAGACGTCAGAGTGTGTTTTAAAATAAATTTCCTGTATTACTAGCTGGTGGTTCTACTTTCTACTTTGGTGTTTTCTACAGTGTGGTGTTATTTTCCAGTGTTAAACTCTGCTATGATTTATGTTGTTGGTTATGGGTCTATATCATAAGAGCGAATCACACAAATTGTGAGTGCTCATAATATCGAACGTACCGGACCTCGAAGTGATTTTTCTGAAATTGTGGTACAGTGAAGAATGGGATATTTGCCCTTTCCTCACTGTAGTGCAATCTCGGTGTTGGACTATATATTTAGCGGGGGGGCACAGCCCCCTACAATAGGAAGTTCGAGGTCCAGTGCATTCAATATTATAAGCGTTCGCAATTTGTGCGATTCGCTCATATGATATAGACCTGTTGGTTATAATCATAGTTGTTTGGAGGGAAAATGGTAGCACTTGTGACAATGGGCTGTTGGGACTCACACACTACTATCATTGAGTAGTACCATCTGGGAATTGAACCCATGAGAAATAAATGGATAAAAATGTTAAGCTATGCTTATTGGCTGTCAATACATCAGGAAAACTTACTTTTATTATGGTAATTAGAGATATACAAATTTAAGAATGAATGGAGAAATACTTCAGAGATTCCTGTATGTCTGTGAATTTAATAAGTCATGGGACTGTATTACTATGTAAAAGACAGTATTTCTGTTTCTAATTGCATCACAGATGTATGCAGTTCCATGACCTGAATAATACATGATAGGTTAGGTTACATACCTACTTCACAAGACATACTGCCATAAACACATAGTTACGATATGTGATAACGCATAAGAATTATAACACAAATATTGTGTGCACCATACCTTTGTATATGCATTCTACATTAAATATCATCATTGTCATGTTTAACATCATTTACACACATTATACTGGGCTTCTGCAGCAAGCAGTAATAGCACATCTGTTGCAGTAAACAGTCCTGATACTCACGTGCATTTACTGGACATTACTAATAAAACTTATGACAAATGGCATTCTGACCCCCTCTGTAAAAGTATCTGTCAACTGGATTCAAACTATGGATCAGTTGTCTTTTTTTACCAACTCACTGCACTTGTAGCTTGTGCCATAGAGAAAGTTAACTGACAGGGGCATTTTTTGCACTAATTATTACCCAGAGTGCTGACATCCATGCCCAAGTGCCAGGCTTGCTTGTGCTACAGAAGATGTCCAAAATTAAATTTGTCACTGTTTTCCTTAGGACGTGAACTGTTTTTGCATGCTGCTAACTAGAGCACAAATGCAAAATGCATTATAAAAAAAGGGAACAAAGCTGTCATAACATTAGCATAACACAGTCATCCTTTTCGCATATGCTTGCACCATCACAAGTAGCATTTAGGTTGCACACAACCAGGATTTTAAGTAATAGCAATTGCTCAGATAGGGGACACACAATAAATGACAGGAAGTCATTCTTGCGACAGTATATACAATCATTCATGATATCAAAGGTTACAGCAAGGCTCGTTTGTGCTACAGAAGGCAGCCCAAATTAAATTTTTCACTTTTTTCATTAGGAAGTGAACTCTGTCTGAGTGCACAATGCCAAATGGCATGCAAATGATGAAGAAACAAGAAAAAAACAAGTTTTACTGAAATATAGGAAACATTTTGAAATGTATAATTCTGATATTTCCACAACTTTAGTGTGCTTCAACATGAACATATGCTATTTAAACATCAGCATGTTCATACAAGCACCACTACTTCTGTAGTAGGAGCTCAGGAGTGCAAGTCATTCACAAGACACACAGGAGATTATTATCAGCATGTGCTATACACACACACACACACACACACACACACACACACACACACACACACACACACACACACACACATAGTAAGACGGAAGATAAAAAGGAGGTTACATATATACTCAGGATGCAACATAATATCAATAAGCATTACAGGTGCAATAGAACCAAGTTCTGACCGTTGACCTGTGTAATTTGCAGTTAGACATGTGCCTGTGATTTTGGAAACAGAGAAGACAATATTTCCACATAAAATATAAAATACGAAATTTGAACAGTGCACCTCTTTTCTTCATTTTGTGAACATCATTCCTTTATCAATGCTTCTCTAACAGTGCTATGCGCTTTGCCTTGCAGTTAATATATGTTTTGATAAGTAATTTACTTCCTTAGAATTGCAAACACAATGTACTCAGAAGCAGAAACTGTTGTCGGAAAGAATTTGTATAAATGCTGTGAATGAGAATGTTAATACTGTTAATGCTAATACTGTACTTACAAGATGTGTCCATTGTCTTCATCCAATGCTAGCAGAACACAACCATTGCATGGTTAAGTAAAGGATATGCAGTTTTGCAGGCATCCATTTTAATATATGTATGTGTTTAGCCTCTTATTTTTTCATTAAGGTAGTCAATGTATTTGCTATCCTTTGCCTCGTAGCCAGATCCATGGCATATTGTGCACGCCTGTGTCTGTCTGCCGGCAGCATCTGCATCTGGTGTTTCTAAAAAAGACTCCTCATCTGTATCTATTGGAGCTGTTTGACCTGCTTGTGGTACTGGGAACTGTGGTCCTTCCCTTAGTTGTGGGGCTTTTATTTCTATGCATGTGCAATTTATGGCCCCCAAAATCCAGGGAAGTGGGCTATTGCATAAAATTTCTGCATGGTTCTTGTTCTGCCCTGTGAGGTGCATACTCTAGCATTGCATTTAGAAACTGATGTAATACATTGGAAGTCAAGGACTGCGACACTCCTAATATATCTCATGTGGGTATCTGGAAAGTACCTATAGTTAGTATACATAATGCTACACATGCCTTTGTTTCCACTGAGATGGGTTCTCCATGATTTCCCTAGGACTTTGAGTAAGAGTGGTCAGAGGTTGCATATTTCATCTAGTGTTTCCCTGTCCACCCAGTATCACTCTGCAGTTTCTGTGTCATGCAGTCCATGGTAAGCCAAACAGAGTCTAAACACCCTTCTTCTTCTTCTTCTTCTTGGCTGAGGTCTAGCAGCAGCACCACCTTGAATTAAACTCTGTTGCATATACAGTTTTATAATGGCAGCAACAAATATGTTTTTTCCTAACTGTAAACATGACTGCAATCCAAAGAGTTTTGGATTTCAGAGAAAAAACGTGATTGCTTTATAGCTTCCTGATTAAGTCAGTCATGCTGGATTGGTTAATTAGCATATAATTCAACTACTTATTCTGTCATTAGTGTATTCTACTGTTTACTCTTCTTTAGCAGCTCTACACTAAATGTTCAGCCATTTAATAAATACCAAATCGTGCATAATGCCTGTGTGGTGCATTGTGTCGCGTACACAATAGCTGTATTTAGCGTAGCTGTTCATGAATACACCCCATAAATTAGTAAAGAAACATCCCAAAACAATGTGAGCAAAGTCCAAAACAGTTATTTCCAAAAACAAGCCCCAAATCATGGAAATAGTCACAGAAATAAAATCCACAAATATATTTATTGTGTAAGCGCTTTTGTAATCCAATATTATTTCTTCAGACACATAGTAAACACACAAAATGCAATCCATTTATATATCATTTGAATTGAAAAATCAAGTCAGTTTCCCTACAAAACATTTAAAGACACACCCCCGGATTCATGAAGCTCGGCGCAAGGCCGGTGTAAGGCTTGCGCCGGCAGTGCAGTGTATAATCGGCGTAGCAGCGCCACATGCATAGTAATGAGTGCGCGCCGCAACCACAACCACATGAGAGGGCACGTGCGTGAGCCCAAGTAGGATGCGCCCATAGGCGTGGCCAAGCCGGCAGGCGAGGAGCAACCTAAAGTGCTGACTGTCACAGGCCGCCTGCAATTGTAACCGCACCAGCCAGTGTCCGTGGATAATGAAATGTACGCAGAGTATGCAACATAGTACCCGTCTACACAAAACGGAGAACCAAACATTAACCCACGAAGTCCAAATTGTACCCGTCCAAGGAACAAAGGATACGCGTAATACCGTGTCCGTCACACAATGCACTGTCAGTAGGCATACCCAGTGAAGGTGTACCGCAGCATGTCAGTGCGCCGCACCTACACACAAGTAGCCCCATGGGCATGGTCACCAGCAGTAGTGAGAGTACACAGCCGGGCAGCCGTGTCTATATAACAACCAGAAGGAAACCAGATACCCTAAACACAGACAAACATGTGCATAGCAACATGTACTACATCCAGCAACGTGCCCGTTGCATACACATAGGACGGCGTATGCCGAAGCGTAATATCCAGAAGCAGAACCCATGCATGCAAATGTAATACACAACAGCCCCGTCATAGCACGTAACCCGCACCCATGTACGACCGTCCACCCAACCCAGCTAGCAGCCTTGCGCAGCTGCACACCTACACACAGTGGGTATACCTCAAATGTAGTATGAAGTATTGTCCTAGGCAGTGCCACGTGTGCAAATATGTACCCCACATGTCAACATCCCACCTCAGGTACTGATATCCAAATGGCTGCATGTGAATGTGTCTGCAGAATGCGTACATCCCGCATGTGGTATGGACCTGTCGAAACCCCATAGGCGTTCACACGCCACGGTGTCCATAACTGTGCACATCTGGACAAAGCAGTATGTGCAGCCACTGTACCGATGATTAGCTATGCAGACATGTCAAACACAACACATAGGGCGGAACATCCGCCCACCAAGCAGGACACCCCAACAGGGTGCCACATGCACAGAAGGTGAAGGTGGGATATCACACGTAGATAATAGTGGTGCCGGATGGCCAAACACCCACGGCCAATGCAAAGGATTGAATAACACGTATATGCCTGGATGAATGGGTATGTCATATCATGGGAATAGCCTAAGCTATCCAACATAATAGCCATGCGTACCAGATACAAACTGCCAGTAACACGCAGTAGTAATGCAGGAAGGCATACACGACTGTGGGAATATCACAGGACATATGGCACATGCCAAGTGTCGACGCATGACACAAATGTCCAGGATGGGGCCCCCTGCAAAGAGGAACATGTGCCAACCCCACCCCCCACTGACGTATTGGCAGTGGAAACACAACCCAAACACACACCAACACCACCGTCCATCCCACGATAGCAACGGAGGCCGGTCAAAGACCACCATGATGCATGCACAAGGAGGGACACGTGTAACCGTCGCTCTGACAATCTCCCACAGGCCAACGAATAATAGTATGGACATATGCATGTAATGCTGCGAAGGATGTGTGGTAGTCCTCAGTATCACAGAGGTAGGTACACAGATACACTGTAATCAACCGTGACATATGTGCACTGTACACAGCATACCTGCAGGTAATACATAGTTTAATCATGTGCCACAGAAATATCCACGTACGAATGAAGACAGGGGATAGACAAGTGTGAATGGGACAAACTATGAACATAGGTTCATAGGTTCATAGTAGGCTATCCGCCCAAGGGCATCTATAAGCCTAGCCCATAGTTATGTTGCCTTCGCCACCCCTTCAGTTTGAAGAAAACTATGCCTATTATATTGCTGTACCTCTGTCAAGCAGTGACACTGAAGTAATCCCTGGGGTATATCTGCAATCTCCCATCCATTGGTCAAGATTCCTCTTGAACAAGGCCAGCGAGGTCCTCTGCCTCACATGTACTGGGATGTTGTTCCACAGCATAGTGAGTCTCTGGGTGATGAATCTGTCCCTCCAGCATGTTCTATTAATGACCGTGTCAAGGTTTAAGTCTCCTGCCCTTGTGGTTCTGAGGGATCTAGATTCTTTAGGTGAAGCATAGTCATCAAATCTGGGTTCGACATGGCCTTGTATGTCAGGCACAGGTCACCTCTGAGCAAGTGGTATGTGACTGAATAAAGCTGGAGTCCTTTCAGTCGGGCAGCATAAGACATATTCCTGAGACCCTGCATCTGTTTGGTGATGAACTGTTGGGGCCTTTCCAGCCGCTGCAGGTGTCGGGTCAGATACATTCCGAATGGGGCATTGTACTCAATCATAGGTCTAATGAGTGATGAGTACAGGGGGACGATGACCTCCCTTGATCTAGATGTGAATCCCTTCATGATCAGGTGGACAATGTAGAAGGTCTACCTAACTACTTTAGCAACGTGAGTGTCGAACGAACGGTTACTGACAACCTGGGTCCCCAGATCCCTGGTAACTTCCTCTGTGCTCAGTGGATTGCCACCTATATGGTAGCTAGGGGTAACCTTGTTTTTCCCGAAGGGTATGACTATGCATTTCTTGGCATTTAGCTGTAGGCCATGTCTCTGGCACCAGTTATCCATATCTGTGAGGCCCTTCTGAAGGATATCTGTGTCAGATGTTTTTCCGACTATGGCACCCAGTTCGCAGTCATCTGCAAACAATGTCAGCCATAACCCCCCTGTGTTTGCTTGTACTTCGGAAAAGTAGATGCCGAAAAAGAGTGGACCCAGGACTGAGCCCTGTGGGACACCACTTGTGACCGGCTGTGAGTCTGACATGGCGCCAGCAACTCTGACCGTGTGGGTTCTGTCACTTAGCCAGTTTGCAACTCATCTTGTGATGTATGGGTTTACATTCAAGCTGATGAGTTTTTCAATGATACCTGAGGGGGGTATTGTGTCGAAGGCCTTTGCCAGGTCGAGGTAGGCTGTATGGACTGCCTTACCCTCATCAATGGCCTTGGTGACTGTTCCTAAAAAGTCAACCAAATTTAAAAGGCATGATCTGCCTTTGACCAAGCCGAACTGGGTTGGATCCAAAGTATGCAAGTCCCCTATGTCTTTATCTATGAGTTCCATTATGATCCTTCTCCATGGCTTTGCAGATAAGGCTTGTCAAGCTAATGGGACAGTAATTACCAGGGTCAGTGGAGGCACCGCCCTTGTGAAGTGGGACTACAGTCGCCTTGCGCCACTACTTGGGTATGTATCCTGAGGTGAGGCTAAGATTAAACAGCTGTCCTAACTGCGGGTTTAATTCCTCATTGAGTTCATGGAGTACACAGCCGGGGACACCATCTGGTCCCATGGATGCTGTGTTTACTGCCTTGGAGAGAGCATTTCCCACCTGGGCGTTACAGATGTTCTGGGGGCTACAATCCTCTGGTATAGATATCTCTCCATTTGGAGGGTGGGGGGGGAGAAGTTTGCACTGAACCTGTCAGCCAGTATGTTGGCAATGTGTGTAGGTTCAGTAATCTTCACATCATTTTGAACTCAGTCTGAGCATATCTGGGAGTGTCCTCCCAGGTGTCTAACATAGCTAAAGAAGGCCTTATGATTGTCTTTTGAGTCCTTGGTGATTTATCTCTCTAATTTGCCTTGGATGATTTTATGAGAGCTCGTAGTTCTTCACATATAATGAGCAAGGGTGTCTTACCTTACAAGGATTCTGCTCTATCTTGTAGTAGCTTCCTCCTTTTGTTGTAGAGCTTGTTTATGGCTGGGGTCCACCTGACCGGACGCTTGGCTTTGGTACAAAGAGTCTCAGTTTTGTATGGGATTGCCTGATCCATGCAGTCCTGTAGGTGCTGGTAGAAGGCATATGTAAGTGATTCAGTGGTTTGAGTAATGTTTACCACTGGTGCAGGGGCCTTAAAGGAGACCACACTAGTGTTCAGAAGTGTGAAGTCGGCTTTTGAGAAAGGCATATGTATGGTAACCGGCACCACCCACAGCATTGTATGCCAATAGCAGAAGCTATTGTAGGTTGTCCAAACACACGTGTCCGTACACACGGAATATCATAGCAATAAACCATGCCCGGATGTGGGTAATGCTAGATATACCCACGGCAGACGTGGTACGTTCCCGAGGCCGATGCCCGAGGGACCACACTGTGTCCACACAAAGGCAACCGTGGGTAAATACAGCAGTACCCACACCCAGACGCGGGTCATTGCTAGTATGCCATATCATCTAGGGAAAGAAACCATATATTCCCAGACATAATGGCACAGCATAATGCCTGTCCGCCGCCCAACCGCAGACATACGGCACCCGCGGCGGTGCGGACGTACTGCGCGAGATGTCCGTTACCAATGTCGACACTGTCTCGCTATGTGAAACAAAGTCAACATAGCGATTCAATACTAAACAGCAATGGAGAGCCCGATATCCCCGTTGCTGAGCTGTTCAACCTGTTCCGCCATGTTAAATGTGTGCAGCAGAGCGGGACTGCCCCAAACTAAGCAACGGACATGTCCGTGGCTCAGTGAAAGCTGTCACGCAATGTTAAACCCATGTAATATAGCGAGACAGGTTATAAATACCGAGGTATAGTAATGGAAATAGGTCCGGTCGACCAGACCGTGTGCAATTACTATAACAAGATCTACAACGGGCAAGCCGGCCAATCAGTGCACACGGTTAGGAACAATGGGGGGGGGATATGGTATCATAGACACAGAAGAACCGTGCCCATGTGACTCATCTGACATTCGTACACGGTCAGGGCAGTTCCGTACACTAGGCGGACAAGACCAAACCCAAAGCACCACAGGAACACTCTGACAATCGAAGGCCTGTATGCGTAGGGGATATAAGCCCCTGTGATCTGAATATCCCTGCTGTCACAACATATGCATCCTGGGCCATGAGTGGTAGGGAATAAGGAATGTTTAACATGTAGTACCGCACTTTTCCCAGCAGGAGAATGGATGCCTGTGACGTACGTGAGTGCGGGGGGGATATGTAAATTTAGCTAAGTACCATGGGTATGCATATAAATGAGACAGAACAGCTAACATGTAGTGGTCACAGCAACCGGCAAAAGTGAATGCAGTCCCGTTTGAATTACGACTATAGAACATATAAATGTGAACGTGTACGTAATGCGTCCATGCCGCAAAGACTGTTACATGTGTAAAGGTGAAAGTGTGTTCCGCACACGTCCGTCAACCGGATCAGAGATATGTTACCGGAACAGTCACAACTAATACAGACCACGTAACCACACAGACCCAGTAAACATATGTAAACAGAATACGGATATGCATGTGCGTAACCCACAATAAGGAAATGCAAGTGTGCGTGTGTGATCCGCTCACAGCAGGGAAAGTTAATGCTGTGTCCTCCACGTCAATTATACATGTCTCAAAACTGTCAGCCTCTGAAAGTATGGAATCGGACAATGCCATGTAAAGTACCGTTAGAAATAGTGAGAAACACATGCTATGTGATAAGACAAACATAGAATGTGGATAGAATAACGTGTGTGTTAGTAGTATGGATTGACGACGGTTATGCATCTGTAACCCGACCCACTTGTCAGAAGGTGCCACCGTACGAATTGTGTTTAGTTGGCTCACACTTGTTGACCGGGCTAGGCTAGCTGGATATATGTCCAGTGTCAGCAGATAATAGCACAACATACCAAAGTACTCATATATGTAACCAAAAAAGAACAACAATAGAAAGTGTCCTGAAAGGACTGGTTACACACAGATCCCAGACGACAGAGAAATATATGGCCAGTGGAAGCACGTCACAATTACGGGATCAGGTCCCTATAGAAGCAAGAAGGTCTCACATGACACGCCAGCGAATTGCCAGATAGACACAGGTCAATGTAACACACAGCAAGATTAAGGGCCAACCAGCTGTACACCATGCCAGAACCTGTACAGTGGAAAGGTATGGTATGGTAATAGATGTGTGTACACAGGTAATCCACAGACAGTAACAAAGCAAGGTATGAAACGAGGGGTTCACATGTATATATCTACACACAGCAGTCCGACAGCCCATATATATGATGCATGGACATAGATATGTCACTCGAAAACAAGATGTAAACAACTGCAGTTTATTCCATATCATATTGATATAGTTATATACAGTCATATTTATATTTAACATTGTGACTCTTATTTACATTCATATTTATACAAAATATGCATTTAATTGTACTTATTTATTCAATGATTTGGAATCTTAATGCAACAATTATACACATTAATATACAATATCATTATCAACACACTACATTCTAAGGTTTACTCACAACAATTATCAATTATGTTTCAATATACTGATTGTATTGACCAATATTGTATTTATATTAACACATTGTTGTTGTATTAATGTTTCCATTAAGTAATGTATGCAACACTGAGTTTTATATGTCACTTTATCTTTAAGACTTGGAGCACTGTCCACTTAACTATGAGCAAGTTTATTGATTAATTGTCTTTAAAGTGACTCTGAAGGAAGTGTATAAGGGACGACTATCTAATGTATTTCGTACTCTGATGATGCCCCATGTTAGTGGGTGAAAGCGCTCAGTATCTTTGGACTGTGGAGTGTATCGTTTTTGTCATCGTCTGTTTTGGTCTGGTTTATGTTCATTAATGTCTTTTATGAAGATGACCAGGACTCAAGGTTTGCTGTATTTCCGCTTACTGGCACATGGATATAGATAGGCCAAGTAATACATAATATGGGTAGTCAAACAGACATCCGCGATTGGGGAACATACAGCATCAGTCAAAACCACTGGCCAGATGGTGACAGTCCAACAAGTTCTACACTTTACATATGCACACTGGTGTCCATTGTAGGACTCCAAAAATTGATCCGTTCGCAATATCAACCAGCTGCGATCGACCCAGAAGAAATGACAGCCATGACAACGGCACAGCTAGACATATGCACCACCAGCATGTTTAAGGTTGATGACAAGTGTCCATGAAATGCAGGACATATGAACAGAAATCCCCAGATTGTCGAGTCCATAGAAGTGCGTCCACATCCCAGTCCCGCACACATGAAGGATGTGTAATGTGTACCGTCGAGGGTTGCAGCCATGGGATCCTGGGTATGCAGAAATGGGGCTCGGTGTTGTTTGGCAGATAATCCGTTGGCCCGCCCCGTGGGAGGGATGTGGGTATAGCACATGCCTTACTCCCCACTAATGATGCAAAGCATCCACCGGATAATGCTGAAAGCAGGTGAGAAATGTGTACAGCCCTATATCAGTGTCCAGTAGGCAATTCCCATGGATGGACAAGCGTACGACCAAGATGGCACCCATAACTGGAAACCTGGTGGAATTACACAGCTACAGTAAGGCATAGCACAGGAAATACAGATAGGGACTACATCAGACATTCCCCATACAAAGTCAGACCGTCGTGCGAATACCAGCGTACACAGCTCTCAATCTGCCATCACCAAAATGGGGATCACTCGCTTCCATAATGCGGAACAAATGGGCGACCTGTGGAACACATACTAATGGCTCACTAACAACTTCAACTAGGAAGGTCATAGGATGGTTAAACTATGGCGTTCTCACTTATAAAGAAGATCCTTTAATGAATTAATATGATTAATGTCAATTGACCATGGAATACACCTAATCAACATAAAATAACCGCTAGCACCTTATGGCACACAATCCAAAAAACACATAGGTAGATGAAACAGTCAACGTAGAAATTGTCCAGGACAGTGCCCAGATGGTATAAAAAGGTTCCTTTATATACAAGTAAGCGCTTTCACCCATAGGCTCTGTCAGACTTACACATAACATAACAGCATCCAGGCTTTAAATACCCCTCCTTACATTTTCATTGGTCAATTTCTCATCAAACAATGAACAATTACCCCAGCATATAAAGCGCAGACACAATGTTAAATACACACACATATATTAACATCTTTAAAAACATCTTATTAAAACATGTATTATATTATATTGTACTATGCCTAATTCTCATCAATTATAAATCTAACAATATATATAGAAAATATGTATATTATATCAATGTAAAACAGTGGTAAACAACTGAAAGAGTGGACTAATAGGTGTTAAATGTATAGCTGTACCTAAACTACATTCCTGTTATTTGGGTTTAAGCCACCTGCTTCTCAAAAGAGGCTTAATCTGTGCTTCATCGTTCAGCCCTGGTGTTTGGTCAGCTCTCCACCTAATAATCCATCTCAATCCACATTTTAAAGTATAGTTGATAAGGTTCCCCCCCTCTGGGATTAAAATCTAGCCTTTGTAAAACACTGAATGTAAAAGTATGCCTTGGGATGTGCTCATAGCCGGCCGTAGGCATAGGCCAACCCAGCGGCTGCCTAGGGCACCACACTAGCAGGGCCACCTTTCTAGTAGTTATGTCATGTAGGTACACCAGAATGGGGGCACCATGTGTTGTGGTGGTGGGCGCCATGGAGCCCTATCGCCTAGGGCAGCGGTTGATCTAAGGCCGCTCCCATGCTGCCGTAGGAGGGGTAGTACGGTCTGCAGGTATGTGCTGAAGTGCACATGAAACAGCGGTCTTCAAGGATTACCCATAGTGGCGACACCTGCACAGACGGCTATAGCGGGACATACACAGGACCATGCACACAGCTCAGATAGACATACACACACCATAAACAGGCAATGATACACAAGGTTTATGGCGTATGCGTACAGTGTCAGTACAGCAAGGATAGCTGTCTGCCATGATATCCAGCAGATGTCTCTAGGGTGTGCCGGAATACGGACGTTGCATGGACAATGAGTGGATATGCATCGTACCACAGTTCTATGTGTCAGCCGTGCAAATATGCGATACATGGGACAGACAGCTGTCCATGCAAGAGCAGCGCTATGGGCATAACATAAGTATGTATATATACATCGAGAGAGATACAGACGGAAACATGTGGCAAGGCCGGGAGTGTAACATACACAGCACCACCCCACCACACCACAGCAGGGCACACGTGGAGAACATGCTACGGAGGTCGCCAACCACAGCAGGCACACAGGCAGTCCATGAGCTGCATCTCACCATCCACAAACACAGAGATGTCGGCAGGATATAAGTGTTCTGCGGAACCTCTAAAGCCATAAGCTATGAACCCATGTGGCTGGGAGCATAGACACACACACACAGCTGGCAGGCATGGGGATTGACCTTACCCCCACCTACCCAACCGCACAACAGTATGGCACAGGTATGGAACACGCTACATGGACCACTGAACACAGCACCGTCAGAGGCACACGTCTAGGTGGGTGACAACATCCGTAAAGGAATAGACGCCGATAGCCAAGGTATGTGTTGCGAAGCGTCTAAAAGAGCTACTCTCTACAGGGGCAGCTGTAAACACACACACACACACCCCACACACACACACGGGGAAGGCCCAGGAGTTGAACCTACGCCTACCTACATGAACACACTACAGCATGATGCATTTACAGAATGTGCTACCGAGATTACTGAGCACAGCGCTGTCAGAGGCATACTTCTAGGTGGGTGACATCATCCATAATGGAATAAATGCCAATAGCCAAGGTATGTGTTGCGAAGTGACTAAAGGAACTACTCTCACCAAGGGCAGCTGGAAACACACACACACCTCACACACACACGGGGAAGGGCCGGGAGTTAAACCTATGCCTACCTACATGAACACACTACAGCATGATGCTTTTACAGAACGCGCTACCGAGATTACTGAGCACAGTGCTGTCAGAGGCATACTTCTAGGCGGGTGACATCATCCGTAAAGGAATAGATGCCAATAGCCAAGGTATGTGTTGCGAAGTGACTAAAGGAACTACTCTCACCAAGGGCAGCTGGAAACACACACACACACACACACACACACACACACACACACACACACCGGGAAGGGCCGGGAGTTGAACCTACGCCTACCTACATGAACACACTACAGCATGATGCATTTACAGAATGCACTACCGAGATTACTGAGCACAGCGCTGTCAGAGGCATACTTCTAGGCGGGTGACATCATCCGTAAAGGAATAGATGCCAATAGCCAAGGTATGTGTTGCGAAGCGACTAAAGGAACTACACTCACCAAGAGCAGCTGGAAACACACACCTCACACACACACGGGGAAGGGCCGCGAGTTAAACCTATGCCTACCTACATGAACACACTACAGCATGATGCATTTACAGAACGCGCTACCGAGATTACTGAGCACAGCGCTGTCAGAGGCATACTTCTAGGCGGGTGACATCATCCGTAAAGGAATAGATGCCAATAGCCAAGGTATGTGTTGCGAAGCGACTAAAGGAGCTACTCTCACCAAGGGCAGCTGAAAACACACACACACACCTCACACACACACGGGGAAGGGCCGGGAGTTGAACCTATGCCTACCTACATGAACACACTACAGCATGATGCATTTACAGAATGCGCTACCGAGATTACTGAGTACAGTGCTGTCAGAGGCATACTTCTAGGTGGGTGACATCATCCATAAAGGAATAGATGCCAATAGCCAAGGTATGTGTTGCGAAGCGACTAAAGGAACTACTCTCACCAAGGGCAGCTGGAAACACACACACACACCTCACACACACACGGGGAAGGGCCGGGAGTTGAACCTACGCCTACCTACATAAACACACTACAGCATGATGCATTTACAGAACACGCTACCGAGATTACTGAGCACAACACTGTCAGGAGGCATACCCCTAGGTGGGTGATATCATCTGCAGAGGCAAGGCAGCCGATAGGCAATGAAGACAGAGTGCGCAGTCACACAGCATGTTACCATCCCAAGGTGGGCGTACAGTAACACGGTAGTGCTGCACTCAGGAATACCAACTAACTACGGAGCACAACATCACGACATGGATACAGGATGCACCACAGACAGTATACCCTATGAGAGGGCAACCGGCGTGCATGATGTAGGCAGCCATTGTGGCATACCAACCACATATGACTCACCTGGATGGCCACCATGGCTATGCAGGATGTCATTGGCCATGGCTACACGCCTAGTAGCAGACATCAGTGCCGACTGTACTGTGTACCCCCGAATGGCGTACTGGGCATGCCCTCACACCTAGCGGTCGTGAAGGGGAAACATACATGCACACGGGGTATCATCACAGACGGGCGCGGTGTGCACTGTACTGTGTGTCCATCTACACAGCTGCTTACTGGGCATGCTCACACACTTAGAATCTGCAGAGTGCAGACATGCATACACATGGGGTGGAATCATGAGAAGGGCAGAGTGTGGACCGTCGTGTGTGTCCACCCACACAACAGCAACCTAGGCATGCTCACACACGTGGCGGTTGCAAAGGGGAAACATACATGCACATGGGGTATCAACACAGATGGGCGTGGTGTGCACTGTACTGTGTGTCCATCTACACAGCTGCTTACTGGGCATGCTCACACACTTAGAATCTGCAGAGTGCAGACATGCATACACATGGGGTGGAATCATGGAAGGGCAGAGTGTGGACCGTCGTGTGTGTCCACCCACACAACAGCAACCCGGGCATGCTCACACATGTGGTGGTTGCAAAGGGGAAACATACATGCACACGGGGTATCAACACAGACGGGCGCAGTGTGCACTGTACTGTGTGTCCATCTACACAGCTGCTTACTGGGCATGCTCACACACTTAGAATCTGCAGAGTGCAGACATGCATACACATGGGGTGGAATCATGGAAGGGCAGAGTGTGGACCGTCGTGTGTCCACCCACACAACAGCAACCCGGGCATGCTCACACACTTAGTATGTGCTACGCGCCATCCGGCATGCAGACGGAGTGCACACACCGCAAGCCATGGCCAGGTAAACCCGTACACACGCACAGGGTGGACACACATGCAGTTACACGTACGCACACAGATGACATCACAGGCGTCACAGGTGCAGGCTGAACATGTACACACTGCAGTGAACACTGTAGCTGCCATGCCAGCACCATGTCATCAGTGCAGCAGTATGCCTGATGGTCCAGCAACTGCATGTGACATATGTCCACAGGTCTATATGGCGGTGTACGCCCGTTATGCAGAGTACACATGTACTATCAATGATCCCACAGGTGTGATGTAGTCCGCCCATATCGGTATACATGGACAGGCGTGCTCCACACATACCACGGGCCTGACACAGATATGACACATGACTGCAGCTGTTCCACAGTGAAACAAAGTCCGGATATGTCATATATGTGATTGCCTGGCTGTGTGCATGGACTGCACACAGGACACATACGAAGCCTGTGATGTACCACATGCATAACATTGGCATATGTGGTAATACACACATGAATGGAAGGTGGACACATGTCTGTGGTATGCTCCTCCTACAGGGTGTAGCGGTGTTGACTGGGACACATACCCTTGTACAGTTTGCCTGTGACAGCTGTGATACCATACCACAGTCCATGTTCCATGTATGTCAACACACATGTCACAACATAGCAATGCATACACACATGGCAACAGGGGATACATGTGACACGTGTACTGTGCATGGTGCAGCCATGCATGAGCGGTGTCCGATGTCCATAACACAGTTGCAACCCCCTACCACATGCATACCCATCATGGGGGCCGTCATATGGTGGCATAGTAACAGCACGCATGGCGGTATGTGTGTACATCATGTGTTTAAACACCTGTCCACATGCATGTGTGCAGGTGGTGGTCACAGGTGTGTCACACACCATCCTACCCTGCCATGTGCATACAATCTGCTATGTCGCCGTTACATGACAGTGCTGCCATAATGCATACCCATCGGTCAGGTGTCATCGACCATATGTCACATGGCCACTGTAACCCCTACCACCTCCCAAGTGCATATATCGGCACAGCTGCCGGATACAGTGTTGGTACGCATGATGCACTACATACCGCTGCACGCCTGCACATATCCCATATAGCGGGTGTGGCATTCCCAGCACTGACATGTGTGCAGGAATGTGTGCCCATGTATGCCACAGATCGGGGGGGGACTATGTGCCACGTGCCACACATCACTGTACACCATGGTAGAGATCTGTACATACCTCAGTGTGGGGTGCATGGATGTGGATGGTGCAGTACATGCAACACGTCGTCCCTCCGTGTAGACAGGTGTGGTCACCACCATGTCAGTGTGTCAACATGTGTGTATGTCTGCTGCCTGTTGTGAGGGTGTATGCAGATATAGTGTTGTGAATGGACACTAACCACACAGGGTGACCATCCCGTACTGGTGCTGCATTGTACAACCCTGTCAATGCCATACTTGTGAGCCATACTGGCCACCTGTGCAAGACTGCCCCCTGTGACATGGCGTGTGGGTGCATTGTATTGTGAGGGTGCTGACCACACAGGCAGGTGTCCCCATCTGCACACAATGGGGTGTGCGCCATAGTGGTGTACACCCCGTGATTGCGGACATATTCCTATACCGGTACAGCATCCAACTGCTGCACAGCGTGCACCACAGCTGACAGGTGACACCTGCGGTCAGTCACCAGCACGCTGTGTACGACACCTGCAGAATGTCACCATACCTGTACTGTGTCATGCCATGTATATGATGTCTCTGTCCACCGTAGCCTGTGGCACCGACCACAGGCGTCAGGTGCAGTATATGTGTGGACATGTGCGTCATGTACCGTGTAAACAACGTTACACTATATCTGGCTCCGTGCTCCGCAGGTTTACATGTAGAACTTCTCTACTTGCAATCTAAACTGTCTGTTCTCTATCACAAAAGCTCAGCACCTGCTCCCACAGTATTCCTACATAGGTAAAGTACATGTATACTAGATGGAGTACTACACTAGCCTAGAATCCCCTTGAGTACCCACTTCCCTATAGGTGCCTTCTGACCCAGTTACACAGCAAATGCATTCACGTTCTCTGGCATGACGAAGGGTCAATTGTTAGCGACCTCTCCTGTTCAGATGGTGAATCTGGGCGTCCTGAGGCAATGTTACAGGTGCCTCATGGACATGGACAAGCCACACCTCCCCCACTAAACATAATACATGTGAGAGATGCAACTATATAGCCAGACAGGGGGCTGAGCTCTCTCAAACCACGACCGGCAAGACCAAACGGGAGGGGAAGGACACCATGCACACCACAAACCCAGTGTCACATGGAACTATCACAAATGCTAAACAAACACATGAACACACAAAGACATACTCGGAGGCACTGTTAAAACATGTAACGAACCTAACGAGGCTTCCGAAGCAGACACCCAAGCAACTGCTTCCACAAGACATAGGACATGCAACACATAGTTCTCAACGTCAGTGTGCTAAACAGTCACAGCCCTTAAGGCCACACACAATGCCAGACACACTTGTAATAGGTGACGCCATAGTCAGACACACCGACGTCCCACCCACCAGACTGAACAAGGGAATGATCACAGTAGGCTGCCTGTCGGGCGCTGGAATCCGCCACATAACACATGCACTCAGGTCACTCAGCAGCATGTACAAGTATGACGCGGTCATTGTCCATGCTGGTGTCAACGACCGGAGACATACCACCCTGGGATACATGAAAGGAGACATAGAGGGGCTCTCAGATTGTGTAGCCCAGGCCAGCATGACCCTGAGCAGTATCCCACCCTCATCAAGTATGATGCCACAATACTGGCTCCGAATGATCACCCTTGATAATTGGCCTGGTTACCGGTGTCAGTCTGAGGGGATCCAATTTCCTCTTGCCTGGGATGACATGCTTGACACGCCACGCCCCTTCACAAGGGATGGCTTGCACCTTCCGCCCCTGGTCTTCAAGAGTTTGGCAAAGGCTCCTGCCACCCCCACAGTGCCCACTGCAGGCAAGGCTGAAATGATAAACCTACCACCCTAGACTACAAACCTGGAAAAAACAAAGGGTAATACTGCTCAGTGCCAGTAGTCTATGCCCAAGCTGCACGCCCTCAAAAGCCCTCCTCAGTATGGAGGATATCGATGTCAGTGCTGTGACTGAAACATTGTTCAGGGCTCCTGAGAGCACCCCAGCACTATCAGGTCATACCGCATATCACGCGTTCAGGACCATAACCCGGACCGAACACAGAAGGAGGGGGAGTCTCCATTTCCATGAAGGATACCCACACCTCCAGGTTGGCAGAAATGCACGTAGCAGCGGGGACCATCCAGGTGCAATTAACCATGGGTAGGACTGCCCTACAGTTTGTTGCATGCTACAGACCACCCTCCCAAACCCAGGATACCCACACAGCCTTCCTGAAGACACTGGGGAGTATGAATGCTCTCACAACACCATCATATTGGGTGACATCAACCACCCATACATAGACTGGGAACATTACCCAGGACACAACACCCTACACCAAAGGTTCCAGGTGTTCATACACCCGAATGCTGTGGAACAACTATGCACCATACCCACAAGGGGAGGAACTATACTAGTCCTGATCATCACACATGGGGACGACATGCTCCACACAGGATGTACATCCCTCAACGGTGAGGTCAGACCATATAGTGATCTCACTGGAGATCCGCATCCCGCACCCAACACCGGCAAGGGAGATCACAGTGAAGACCTCTCCACAGCGAACCCCACACGTCATACAACTGGTGTGGTACCCTACAAGGCCTCCATGCCAGTGGTAAACACAGGCCACGCTGCTGAAACCCTTACAAATGCCTTCTATGAGCACCCACAGGAATGTCTGGATCAAGCAATCCCTGATAACGTCAGGACCTTGTCCACCAAAGGCAGGCACATGGTCTGGTGGACCCCAGCCATTAACAAACCGTACAACAAGAGGTGAAAGCTACTACATGACAGAGCAATATCACTACCAGGAAGGCATCACTGATTAATACTGGTGGTAACATACGATCACTCATACAATCATCCAAGGCCGCCTGTGGGACTGGACTTGCAAAGGACACATAAGACAACCATAAGGCCTTCCTTAGCTATGGTAGGAACATGGGTGGAAGCCCACAGTTATGCTCGGAATTAGTCCAGAATGGTACAATGATCACTGAACCCACAGACATTGCCAACAAACTGGCAGACAGGTTCCGTGCATACATCTACCCTCCCCCCCAAGAGGGGAGGTATCTATCCCACCAGAGTCTAGCCTCCCAAACATCTCGAATGCCCAGGTGAGAGCTGCTATCTGTAAAGCAGTGAACACAGCATCAATGGGACCAGACGGTGTCCCCGGCTGTGTGCTACACAACCTCAATGAGGGCCTCAACCCGCACATAAGGCTGCTATTTAATCTTAGCCTTACTACAGGCTACGTACCCGATGGATGACATACAGCAACTGTGGTCCCACTCCACCAAGGCGGTGCTCCTACGGACTCTGTACATCCCTGCCCTATAAGCTTGACGAGCCTTGTCTGCAAAGCTATGGAGGGGACCATAATGGAGCCCATAAATGAAGACATTGGGGAACGACAAATACTGGAACATACCCACATCGGCTTAGTCAAGGGCAGATCCTGCCTCCTGAACCTGGTCGACCTGTTCGGAAGAGTCACTAAGGCCATTGATGGGGGTACGTCGGTTTGCACAGACTACCGTGACCTGGCGACAGCGTTCGAACCAAACTCCATGCGGGCATCATATAAAGGCTCACCAGTGTAGATGTAGAGCCATATGTCACACGATGGGTTGCCAACCGGATGAAGGTCAGAACCCACAGGGTTAGTGTTCCTGGTGCCATGTCAGACTGCAAGCCGGTCCCGAGTGGTGGCCCACAGGGCTCAGTCCTGGGCCCCCTCCAGTTCATCATTCAACTTTCCGACGTGCATGCAAACATAGGGGGATTGTGGCAGACAAGGTATGCAGATGACTGCAAACCGGCCACCATAATCAACACCCCATCAGACACAGACATCCACCTGAAGTCTCATAGAAATGGATAACTGGTGCCAGAGCCATGGCCTGAAGCTACATGCCAGGGAAGGTATAGACCTACAAAAAACAAAAGAAGCAGCACAAACTGGATAAGAAATACTCTTTACTGGATTCTGGTACCTCCTTACAAAAGGAGGGAACGGCAATGGGTGCCAGTTTTGCACCATCTTATGCCATTCTTTTTATGGGTTATTTTGAAAATTTATTTATTTATACTACAAAGTTCTTTTGAAATAAAGTTTTGATTTACAAGAGATTCATAGATGATCTTTTGTTCTTGTGCAGGGGTGATCCAGGAGATTTTGATGAATTCATTATGGGTTTAAAATCGAATCCATGTGGACTAGATTTTACATATCAGATTAATGTTGAGAACATGGATTTCTTGGATGTACATTTTTACATCAACACAAAGGGCACAATAGAACATAAACCATTTCATAAAAAGACAGCTGTTAATACTTTTTTGCATGCAAATAGTATGCACAGCTATTCTTTAATTAAGTCTTTGCCTTTTGGTGAATTCAGACGTATTGCCTCTAATACGTCTGAGAATGTAAATGTACAAAGGGAGTTCGACATCATTTGTAAAAAATTGATGAACAGAGGTTATTCCAGGAATGTTGTTTATTCTAACAGAACCAAAGTAGAAGAAATGTTAAATTTGAATGAACATGAAAATACAGTTAGAAACAGGAGGAGATTCGTGAACAATTCATTTTTGCTCAGGGAGAAAGTTTTTGAAGAGATGGATAAAATATTTTTTGTAAATAAATTCTCTCCTTTTTCTTCAGTTTTGAAGAAAATTGTTTTGAACCTGTGGCCCATTATAACTAGTGATGAATTTTTAGGGAACATAGTTCCACATAACATTGTTTTCTTACACAAGATGTAAAAATCTGAAGGAATTATTAAGAAAGGTAAGAAGGAGAGAGTATCCAATGCAGGCTCTTTTGCTTGCAAGAAATGTAAAATTTGTGATAAAATTATTAACTTAGACGGTCATAATATTAATGGGGTTATTTACCATGTTAGATCATTTCAATTGCAACTCCTCAGGGTGATATATATTATTGGTTGCAGCTGTTTAGAACCAAAATGGTATATAGGACAAACAAAACGTAAGGTTAAATTAAGAATATTAGAACATCTCGGGGATATTAGGAACAATAGACTTGATAGTCCAGTTGCTTGCCATTTCTGTCAGTTCCATGGGGGGGACCACTCTGGTTTCAAATTCAGTATTTTGGCAAAACCATGGGGAATGGGAGAAAGTAATATTAATTTTCAGAATAAATTATTGAGTATGGAATCAAGGTTTATTGTAAATTTTGGAACATTATTTCCCAATGGTATGAACTTAGAAGTATAATATATGAAATAATATTTATTCTGTGGAGTGTAATTATTTATTATTTATTATATATATTTATATATATATTATATTTATATGTATGTATATTTCTTTAATTAGGAAGTATTTATTTTGATTGATTAATTGCTTAATTGGTTGTGCAAGGTGTATTTATACTGGTTTGCATTTTGTAACATTGTTCCATGTGAAGGCGAAGGCCGAGGTACCAGAATCCAGTAAAGAGTATTTCTTATCCAGTTTGTGCTGCTTCTTTTGTTTTTTGTGGAGATTTCGTTTGGATTTTTGGATCCAGAAGTGTGTGTTTTTCTTGAAGGTATAGACCTACCCTTTGGGAAAGACAAGTTAACCCCGAATTACCACATAGGTGGTAATCCATTAAACACGGTAGACGTGATCAGGGACCTGGGTACCCAACTTGTCGGTAACCTCTCTTGACACTCACATTGCCAATTTGGTTGGGAAGACATTCCACTGTGCCCACCTGGTCATGAAGGGATTCACATCCAGATCAGGGGAGGTCATTGTACCCCTGTACTCTTCACGCATCAGACCAATGATTGGGTACAACGCCCCATTCGGAATGTACCTAACCCGACACCTGCAGCACTCAGAAGGACCCCAAACGTTCCCCAACACAGGGATAAAGGTTCTGAAACATATGTCACACACTGCCCGACTGAGGGGACTCCGGCTCTATACCTTCTTATACCGTCTGCTCCGAGGTGATCTGTGCCTGACATACATGGCCATGTCCGACCTGGGTGTCATGGACATGCTCCACCTCCTAGGATACAAACAACCACGGGCACGAGAGCAACAGACAGAAACCTCAACACGGATATAAATAGGACGTGCTGGAGGGACAGGTTCATCGCCCAGAGACTCCCTACACCATGGAACAGATTCCCAGCCCTTGTGAAGCAGAGCCCCTCACTGACTCTGTCCAAGAGTAATCCTGACGTGTGGATGGGAGATCGTAGGTATGCCCCAGGAATCATCTCTGTGTCACTGCTGGACAGAGGGACAGCAGATCAATGGATATAGTATCCTCATCCTAAGGGGTGGTGAAAGCCACACACACTCTGGCTAGGCTTACACATGCCATAGGGCACATAGCCTGGTATGTACCTATGCACCTATGTACCTATGTAGGTGTCCAGGTAGGTTGCGGGTACATGTGGTATGCTGATATTGCCAGATGTGCCTGTGGGTAACCCACAGCTACATGTGGGGGACTGATAACAGTGCTCCCAGTAGGCACATGCGAGTACACCATATGAGGCATACAGGTTAACAGAACCAACATGGTGCTACACATGTAACCGTCACACATACCGTGTACACAGCTCAATGCATGCTGCACCTGCACTACATGGTATGTCTGCTGCATGATGACAGTACACAACCCACGTCACATACGCACCTGTCACTTGTCATACACAACCACTGCAACATACACATCACACACTATGCATACACAGGTATCACATACACCTCTCACTATCTTGTCCACCCTGTGCATCAGAATATATTTGCATAACTGTGCACCGATGGTGTGGATGACAGTGATGCGGCAGAGGCCTCATCATATGCACAGGGTGATATGTGTGCCAGGGGCATAGGCTGTACCAATGGATGACATCATGTGTGTGTGTAAGGGCCGGTGCATTTACTGGGCATGACTGTGCAGAATGCATGTGGATGTGGTGGAGCCCTACAGTTGTGTCTGCCGTGTGTGGGTATGTGTGTACACAGTTCAGCCATATGTGATGCCTACACGGGGTATACTTGGCAGCCCCAGACTGTACAGTGCAGGTTGTACAGCTCACTGTGTCCGTCTGCGGCCACTTGACCCCGTGCCTGCCTGGGGTCGCATGGGCACTACCGGGTGGAGGTATGGAGTGGCCACTCTCCGATGACACATGTCCGCTGGAACTGTGTCCACACTGGGACCGGCCAGGGCCACGTTCATGTGGCCTGCTGTGTCCTGGTGTGGTTGGTGTAGCACCAGCTGCACTGCTGCTGCTACCAGCACTGTGTGAGTGGGCATGAGAGGTGGCACGCACACGTCGACCTACACTAGGTGGTGTTGCTGGCCTACGGCCATGTGTCCTATGCCTCACCCCTACCAGATGTTCCAGCACAGACAGCTCACGCTCGCGGATTGACATGCCTCGGTTGAGGATTCCAACCATCTCACCTAATCGCCTATCCAGTACATTAGCAATCTGCTGTTGAGCATTCGCCAATGACTGGATGTTCTCATTTAGGGAACGGATTGCGGCCCTCTGCAGCCTCTGCCCTTCTTGGTTCTGCCGTTCAGCACGTGCCTGTGCCGCCATTACAGTCTGGAACATGCGTCTGGTGATACCAGCTGCTGCTCCCTGTACAGCAGGTGCATGTCTGCCAGAGGTCCTCCTACGAGCAGCACCAGCCACATGCCTATGTGGCACATCACCAGTCATTACACTGGCAACATGGTGTGTCAAGCACCTTCTGTAGCCACCACACATTCCTGCTCAATGCCAACAGACACTGACTGTCCTTCCTCTATGGGCAATGGTGATGTGGTATGTGTCGGCATCAGAACCGTGTGCGGGGATGAGGGGGACATAGGTGGGATGGTAACCAATGGCACAGCTTCTGCCACTGACAACCCTGCCTGTGCCTCATGCATATGGTCATCACCGCTAGTATCTGTGGGGACACTAGCATCAGATGGACCGCAGGAGGGGAACGCACCTACACCACCTGTGAATACAAAGACATACTGTAAGCTACATTACACACATGCAGACACACACGCAGACACACACACACACACACACACACACACACACACACACACAGACACACACACGCACACACACACGCACACACACACACACACACGCAGACACACACACACACACACGCAGACACACACACACGCAGACACATCATGCATGTGATATCGCAGATGGCTTGCAGCATTCCCACACCACAGCTCAGTGAATGCAGGCCAGACATTAATAGTGGTAGTATGCATACTGCCCTGGTGTGCACACTACATCAAGCAGGTGTCATTTCAGTAGGCATGTAGTACACACATTCATGGTAGTTTGCATGCATCACCATGATACACCGTGTGGCCACAGGCAGGTTAACAGTACACATGGCTGGCGTCACTTTGACATGTATTCCGCCGACATGTGCGATAACATGTGGACATGTGACAATGGTGTCCCACCACATGCACCGCATCATACTGGATGTCACAGTGCAGTGTTATGTGTACAGGCTACAGATAGAATGCATGTGTAACAAAGATGTCTGTGCAGGTGTGGTTGGTGTGAGCCATGTACATAGCTATACAGTGGGGAGTACAGGCACTGTGACACTGCATGGCAGCAGGACACAGGTATGTTTCTGTGCGATGCATAACATGGACGCATTGCATTGCCATGTCTGCAACACAGTCATGCTGTTCCACAGCACGTATATGGAAGACATTGGTGGCACCTCCGGTGGCTACAGACAGGCATTCCGGTTGTCTGGTGTACCACATCAAATGTACAGGTGGTCCACTACAGCTATGATCGCACTATGTGTGGACAATGTGCAACGGTGTCTATCCACTCCAGACGTACTGTGTGGCAACATGCCTGTAGCTATCACCCATGGCCATGTTTGACTGGGTCATGGACAATTGTGTGTGATGGGCATTGTGTACCCATCCCTGTGGTGGCCCATGTGACATACACCCATACAAGTCGGAGGTGTCACAATCCAGAGGGCTATGCAGACAACAGTGTGGATGTTTGCTATGTCGGGCGTAGGTCATGTCATGGTGTGACAATATTGCAGACAGAACACCACGTGCATGGGACATGTCGTGTGCCGTGTCACAATGTGTGCACACAATGCAGGGGCATATGTCACATTGGTAACACCTGTGTGCTGGCCAGATCACAGCTCACTATGTGGTACTGTGTGCATACCACAAATGGCGTTCCAATGCATACTACATATGCATCCATTGTAGAACACATCCACCATTGTATGCATAGCTGACTGCACATATCACACTGACAGGTACTGTGGTTTCATGCCGGTGTATACTAACGGTTGTATCTACTGTACATGGGTGGCATGTGTGTCTGGTGGTGCAACCTGTATACCGTGACTGGAGCAGAACCCAGGTGTGCATGTTATACCTGGCCACATGGCGAATATCTATACACTGTAAAATGCCTGTTACTAACAACAGTCTCACCTGCGACGGACCCATGGCTGTGCGACATGCCAGAGGTACCTGTATAGGGGCGACACAACAGTATAAACATTACCCATGACTGTAGCCACAGTAAGCACTGTGCATGTCACATCATGTACCTGTGTGATAGCATGTGGTATGTACACGTCTGCAAACACAACGTAGCATACTGTAGTATGCGGCTTGTGTGGCCATATACCTGGCATGTGTTGGTACATTACGTGGTGTACTGTGACACCCACACCTACGGCAGATATCATACACATATGCAAGACTGACTTACCAGGCAGCTCCAGGTTCGTTGGTTGGGAGACACCCACCTCCACGATGGCAGCTAGTGTTTCTGCATGATGTTCCCTGGGTGTCCCCAGACTGGCCAGGAGCTCCTCCGTGTGTGTGAGTGGGGGCTGGGTTGGTGGCCCACCACCTGTTCCACCTTGTTCTCTGGCGATTGCGGCGGCACGCTGTTTCACGTGCCGTATTAGGTCCATGCAGTGTCAGCGTATCTGCTGGTAGGTGCGGTTGTTGCCACCCACGTCGTTCACCCTCCTGCGCATATCCTGCCACAGGTCATCCCGCTGCTGCGCTTGCTGTGGAACATGGCTGAATAGCAGGTCATAGTTGTCATGGAGCAACGGTATGATTACGTCATCCTCCTGGTGGCTGAAGGCTGGCAGCCGTGAACGAGGCATTATCTGTAAGACATAATGATGGTGACAGGTCACATTTACACTGATGTACTGGCATACCGCTGGACATACATTGCTATGACATGTACGACATCTGCACAGTAATCTCTGCGATGCATCATGGCACTGACACAGCTGACGTGTTGCTGTCACACCATTAGGCAGCGGATATCATGTGTACCTGCCTGCACCTGTGTTCATACCAGTTGGCACGTGTCCCGATGTGCACACAGTTCTACTGTTCACCTGGATGCTGTGTATATGTCACTAGGCATCACAGACGTAGCCATTATGGACGTCAGTGGTGGTACTGCACACATACACGTGGACACCTGTACATGCATGTGTTGTGCCATGTACATCTACACAGCACTGTACAGGTGTTGGACAACCTACCACGGCTCACCTGTATTGCACATGTGATACACATGGGACATTGTGTAATCATATGACATTAGCAGGGATGGTCATACATAGCATGTGCGCGCACATTGTACATGCCAGCACACAGCAGCTGTGACACCACAAGGTGCATCAGTGCCACATTACTGCTCTGGACAGTTGATAGTGCAAGTGCCATTTGGCCATCGCACCATGTATGACTGTGATGGCACGTGCAGCCTTGCTGGACAGGGCTGCATGGTATGGCAGGGTATGTCACATACATGGCACAGTGATGTGTCCCACCTGGGGGGTACTGGTATTGGGAGGGTGGCTGTCCATTCCATATGTCATTGCTATGTGTATATGGACATTACGCATGTCTATCATCATGGTGTGGACAATGGCCTTCTGCAAGGTAGGCAGCATGCTGCTTGGTGGGGGTGTGTATGGTGCATGCTGGTATCGCACATCCATGCATACACATTACCCCTGACAGGTGCTATGTGCTGTGATATTGTTCAGCACAGTGCTCTATGTGCCCACACAATGATATCCCGTGTGCATGGATGGTACCCTGGCCTGACATGGGTACCACATATGTCTACATCCAGTGCCTGCTGCCACCACCATGTCAGCAGGTGCACCACACAGCACCATCCCTCCCACAGGGACCGTGGTGTTGGGCACAGCACAGGTATCCATTTATGGGGACAGGGATGTTCACATAGCGGGGGCACTGATGGTATCATCCATCGGACCATACACGTATGACGCACACCTCACACACCCAGCCCATTCAGTATGTTGTTCGCAACACTGACACAGCTATACTGCTAGGCCAGGGACATTCCCAGCCGTACATACACAGATGCATGAACATCTGTCTGTGGCATGGGCTACAATGATGGTGGGGTTCAACACATACCGTGTTTGACTGTGGCTGGCGCAGATGTCCTGTGCATGTGTCTACATGGTAAACCTGTTCTACTGTAGCCAGCGGAGATGTGCTGTGCACATGTCAATGCTGCGCATTGTGTTGGTGTCTGTCTGTCAACAGGCCAGTGGTGGAACACGCAAGGGTATTAGTGATCGAATATGCATGCCGCCCTGTACAGCTGTACTGCTAACATCTCAGGTGCTAATGTGTTATGGACATGCACACCTTACCTGGACAAGTGGTAGTGGGTTGCCACCCGTACCCATCTCCTCTTGTGGGTTGCTATTATCCAACACCCTCTTTGTATTGTATGTTCAGGCTATGCACCTGTGTGGGACATGTGGGCATGCAATGCGCTACTGCGTACCTTTGCACCCATTGCACAACATGTCACACAGGTACACTGGCAGCCATACACTTCACAGCTTGATGACGGTACAACAGGTGTTGTACACACGTAACACATATCCTGTGGGACATGGTCATATGTACAGGCATGTCCAACAGTCACGTACCACTGCTACCCCTATATGATGGATATGCAGTACATGTGGTGGTACAGCAACTGTCACATGTACTCGTGCAATGCCCCCCTACCAACATGGAGTGGTACTGCCTGTGGGGGATGTGCGTCTGCATCCATGCTGTGCCCATAGCTGACAGTTGTACATCGATACGTGCAACATACCTCATTTGGTGTTCTCACGGGTGCATGTTCAACATGGCTCCGCATTGTTTGTGTCTGTCACACAGTCATTGTTGTACATGGTTTACATGCCAGCCATGGCTTACTATATGTGATTCCATGTACTTCATTGGGATACCATCATTATACATTAGAACGGCGTATTCCAGCCATCACATAGCCTTCCTAGATGACACTGTTAGCCAGCCAGTAGTAGGTGTTCCACCATCTGCACATTAGTCACACAGTACGAGGGCGGCTGATACCCATTCTGGGGACAGGGTACTGACAGGGGGCTGTGTATGGGTGTGATGCTGTCGACAACCATAACTGCACCTGATGGTCACATCTGGATGGGTAACATTCACAACACACACCTACCTTCACGTAGTAACACATCATCTACAACAATGGACATTCCTGCCAGAACAATGTGTGCAGTATGTCTGTATGACCACTGTAGGCACCACTGGTGGCCCCCAGCATGGCAGCCAACAGCACCGGTGTATATCCCGCGGAACCATGGGTTACACCATTCACAACACACCTGTCTTGGATGACCCTGTTGTGGATCACAGTGCAGTTCCACACATCATGTTACACTAGGCATCATGCACTGATATGTTGCGGACGTGTGAACAGCTGTGCAACTCAACATATGCACACATGACACATCACCTGGTACAATATATCTCTCATACAACGTGTTATTGTGACCGCCCTGTGATGGCATTACACAGGCTATGTGTACTGGGACATGTGATGGCTCACCGGTGTATTCACCCTCTGGGTGTGTGTCTAGCCAAGTGTACAGTAGGCAGTGGTCTGAACACAGGGACACTGTACATTGACCTACTGTGTCACTGCAACTGTTGCCTATGCTCATACTGTACTTATACAGGCATGTGGTATCTGACCGCTATGACAGTCCTGGTCGACCACACTGCTGTGGCACACATGACCTGCAGCCATCTGCCTGGGGTGTGGAGCACACATGTACATCTTCACATGCTATACTGCCTCTGTGGCGGTGTCACATAACTGTCTCCAGCAGGGCTGTAACAGGCAGGCACAGCATGGGGTCATGTGGGACAATGCTTGCATCTTCCACTGTGCTGCACACAAGCAAGGCACACACACTATTGCACCACTCACATTTATCTGCAGTGACTGGGACCTGCCTCCATGCTCTGCGCAGCACGCCTGCGAGTACAAATTGTACACGGATCGTACCTCCCAGGCACATACCTGGACTGCAACACCCACAGGTGAGGGGATCCCACATCACACAGTGTTTTGCCCACATCCTGGATAGTTGCCGAACACAATGCATCATAGGTGCTCAATGTGCAGATACCCATGTTTGTGACTGCTAGACACATTGTAACACGCAACAGAGTTGACATTGTACACCACAGGTTACATGCTGTCTGTGTTGTTATACTGTACATTGGGCCTCAGACAGCTGATAATGCCATGTGCTGACAGCAACCCACACTTCCCTAGAATAGACACCCATGTACCTACACATGCTTGAGGCATGCACTCCACCCAGCTGGCTGACACATTACACAACACATACCATACCTACACTACCCTCAGCATGCACAATATCTCCATGTGTCTGGTGTGTTGCACCTGAGGTTATCCCCCCTTTGGTGGATGAACACATATGCTTCACGGCCCTGCTAGCCACACCCTGGAAACACACCCATCGCAGCATACACGGAACATGTGTACTACAGCCAGTACTACTGATGTCTGCTGACAGCAGTTGTTAATGGCATGACACCCCGGCAGATGGACAGTGTACATGCATATGCTGACACATACCACAGTGCACTTCCGTAGCATGTACACAATGGTAGGGACCATGTTATTCCACACAGAGACATGGCGGTACTGACCTTGTCACAGACGCCACAGTGGTGGTCATGTTCCATGCACATCTGATGTATGGGCACATGTGCAGGCTGTTGCACAGTGGTGTATATTCACATGTGTGGGGTGCATCACTTGTCAACCATGGTGGGTCCTCGAGGTCCATCACATGCTCCAAGGCTAGCTACCTACACATGACTGCTGCACATTGCAGTGTGGGGCCTCAGGCAGTGTGGTGGTATGTCTGTGTTGTTTGGCTACATCCACATTCAATGTCACATACAATAGTCACCCAGGCATTGCAGACCGAGATAATGTTGGCAACGTGCCAGGTGATCGTGTACTTACCAACAATACACACTCTCACTCACTACAGGGTCGCAATCCATACATAGACATCGTAGTGTCCCTGTGGACACATACATGGTACTGACATGCACACGTTATGTCCTGGGACACTGGCCCGATGTCACCTTCTGATGTCCCTAGCTGTTATGTCCCACCAACCTGTTTGGTATGTGTCTCCACACCAGCCCACTATATTCACTGCTAGCCTGTTGTCGGACATTGTGTACCTTGACCACCGCACAGCCGCATCTCTCGCACTACCCATGGGTGGCACTGCATTGCACGTGTGGGACTGCATTCATACACCCATGACTGGACTGTTTTGAATGGCACTGGGGCAAATCCTCACGAACGTGCTTCACGCACACATTGATGGCCTCCATGCCTTTCCTGGCACCCTTGTTGGGCTTGTGTGTGCCACAGCATGCCACATACACATGCTGGCCACCTGTCGTACCGTTGCATGGGCGGTTGGGGTGGTACAGAGGCCAACACATCAGACGTTGTCCTCACATTGCCCTTCAGCACCATTCCACGTTCTGGTATTGGCAATGTACACATCCACCTGCACATCATACCCTGTGTCTCATGATGTTAGGCTATATGACTCTTGGACAGGACACACAGTGGTGCAAGCATATCATAGTACCTACTACATGTCAGGTACATATGGCATTACACAGTCCTCAGTCATGGGGCCCCTCATGTTCACTATTTGCTTACATACACAACATGCTGTCACAGAGTACTGTCCATGCCTAGATATCCCACACCTACATACCTGGCGCCATTATAGCTCCACCAGCTCATACCGATAACAACCATACAGGTGTCAGTGTGGCGGATACATCATGTGGGTGTCATGGCATCAGGATGCATGACACATGGTGCATGCACATCACCTTTGCATAGCAACATTCACCCACTGACTATCACATGGATACTGGCCCCGTACATACATATCACATTGTACATGGTTGCTGTACACACATATGCCCCACACGGTCCTGTGGTTACCATATTCCACTGTGGCATGGATACAATTCTGCAGGGCCACACCTATCTGTACTGTGTGTGATGCTGGTACATAGGTAGCCATTGTACCTGTGGCATACACACATCTACACACCGTCAAGGGTACAATACCACATTTATGGTGTACCTTCCACAACGGCTACAACTTTACATGGCACAGCATTGTCATGCCACGATGTGTACCAGGCTCGGACAGTTTACATATGCGGCTGACAGACGGAAAACACATCTGTACATATCTGCATACCACATACACAGGGGTGTCTTCTGCTCTGACACGGACCATGTCCTCTGCATTACTGATGCATATACTCCTCATACATGACAATTGCGGTGGGCAGTGTGAACGGACTGCTCATGGATATGTGCACACATGCCACACTGCATGGGCTGGGCTTCTGTGTTACTTTCGCAGACACAACACACACCATGCTGCAGAACATAGGTCCTGTGCACATCCCACAGGGACACACAGTGGCACTGTTCATGTGATACCTCCCTTGCTGTTTGAGTGACACGTAGTCATGGTACCACCACAGCAGCGGTACTGTGTAGACATGCAGTTGACACCCGCCTCTGCTGTTCACAGGACACTACCATGGGGAGGTGACACTACTGTGTACACTGCACATGTGTTTACACATGGACCTGCCATACTTCATTGTTGCCCATGATGCACCTGCTACAGATCCTTTGGGCATGGTTACTTGGTGTACCTTCCATTTCGGATGGCTATGATGCTACTACTCTGTCCCATACCTACAGGCCATATGTATCCTGTTATTGTACATACCAATAGGCAATACCTCCATTATGCATGATATGCCTGTGATACTGTGTATAATGTCTGTCATATCCACCATGACAGCTTTACATTACACATAGTTGACATAGTATCCCCTACTGCAAGGCATACGTGCACGTTGGCTGCACATTACGTATGACATCGACGGTATATGCCCATACACATGTGTGCTGTGACAGTATACATACATGTCCTATCCCCTGCTATGGCACTTCCTTGTTGGACATCCACTGCCAGCATCGGCGTGTGGTCTGGCATTGTTCTCTCTAATGCCCCAATGTGGCAGCCCTTGTGGTGTCTTGGCTGTGTACATGATGTCCCACTGCTGTGCACATGGTGTCCACAGTCGTTGGTATGCTCAGCAGGATAGCACTACTTAACCACCTTTCACCACTCTCTGCATTATGGACAAGTGTCATTACTTACAAACACCATTCCCATACAGTACAGCTTCGTCATACACATCATGCTACACACCCGCATATCGTGTGTTCTACATACCTTGTCGGTGTTTCGTTCCGTGTTTCGTTCCGTGTATCGGTTTTCCTTTTTATTACTCTTTCGGTTGTACACTGCTGGTTCGGTATGAGCATACGGTTTGAATATCCTGGGAGTCATCCTTATATCCGTCGATACCTGCAACATGTGGGTTCATCCCACCAATTGATGTTCCTCAGTGAGTAATTGTGCGCATATCACCTGTGCATCTACTCCATTCGGACATTACGCGTCGTAACTGGGGTATGGTTGGATTCCTCACCTGAGCGTTGGCTATTTGCCCTACCTTTGTGGAGATGGTCTGTATTGTGTTATGTTATGTGTAACTGCAGCCGCTATGTGTGGCGACAGGTACATTTCGCAGTGGTGTTAGCCGTGGATTGTGTGTGTTGGGTATAGTATTTGGTTCGACATGTGGGTGTCCCTGTCCTGACGACGTCTGTTGATGGCATTTTGCATTCGGATGTGTAACATGGCTGTTGTATTCCTTTAAACAACGCATGCAAGTATGCATCCGCCTTTGATTGTGTTTCCCACGCGAGATGTTGCGGTTATGCAGATGTCATTGACTGCCTGTATGTTTGTGCTGCTATTACGGCTTGTATCCCTTTAATATGTATGATGGGGGATATCGGAGGTTGTAGGTGATGGATACGGGTTGTGGGCCTTGCATCTCTACATACACGGTATGGTTGTCTGTGTGCTCCATCCCTGCCTGGAGAGTTGACAGTTAATTGTCTGTTGGTCTGGGAGTGTAGGTTGTGTTGTTGTCATGTGGTGTTGGTATCGCCTGCGTGTGTGCTTCATGCATGTATTCCTCCGTCACATCTGTGGTATATCAGCGGTTGTTTGTAATGCGATGACTATCCCTTGTCATTCTGTCCCAGATATTTACAGTCATTGTGGTCCTGTTCTTGGGATGGCCTGTTTGCCAGTGGTTGCCACCTATTCAGGTGGGGATTGCTTGTTTGACACTTGTAGAACACACAGCGGTGTTTACGGGCCAATACGTGGCCACGGTCAGTACTGGGGTAGCACATACGTATTTCAGCGGTACATACCTATTGCTGTGTGACTTTGCCGACGTATCGTTTTGCAATTAGCATATCGGTGTCATACATACGGGCATGAGTAGTACATACGTCCTTTCCATTTCCTGTGGGGTATATTCCTGTGCTACAATCTGGGACATTGTCACTTTGTATCGTTTCACGCCGCCACGCCTAGCCAGGGTGGGGCTCTCACTACTACTTTGGGACTACTGGTGTGCATATGCCTGTGGCTAATGTACCATATGCCTACACATATTATTCCACTCTGCCTCTAACATGGCACCAACATACACATATTACGGAGACACACACATTACACTCGCACAGCGACACACACGGCACCCTCACCGCACACATACACATACTACGGCACTCACGGGGACGGTTGCACACAGTACCTGCGTGGGCCACATCACCGGTAGTGGTGTCTACCTCCCCCCTCATATCATCATACTATTACCCGCGCATGTACTGTTACAGTACTGTGGCCTGGCGATCATTCCGACTCGCGGTTATGCATTTCGGTATGTTGCCCTTTCCATGGTTGGCGGTATCCTCTTCTGTTAAACCTCCCGGATGCTCAGGTTGTCATTTCACTATGTATACTATGTACAGATATCGCGTGTTACATCTCAGTCACCTTACATCCCTCTGATTCCCTGTCTTAACTGTAGTACTTATATGTATATGTGTACATATATTTCTATATATGTAATTATATCTATCTACATATATGTATATGCACATATATACATGTTTATATGTATACACCTTGCGGCGAACGTGGCAGCATACAGCAACGCCGTCTGCTGTAGGACTCACGTATGGTTCAGGTGTTGGCGTTCCATGCTCCACTGGCTGTTGGGTGTACAGTGTTTGGGGGCTGCCTATGTTGGAGTCACACATGGGGCCACCCATACGGTACACTTTACGGGTGGTCATGTTTGTGTGCCGTCCATTTCACTGTGTGTGCAGGTAGGGAGGTGTCAGTCCATGGGGCCTACGCTGTCAGAGTATGTGCTATACGTTCCCTCTTTGCCAGGGCATAGGCATATTGGATGCGCCTCGTCTGCCTACTGGGGCTGGCACAGTGTGTTCATGGTCCTGAACCTTCTGTGCCTGGACTGGCCTTGGCAGTTGTGGTGGGCTTTGTGGCCCTTCACCATTATGTCCCTGCAGCAGCTGCTTCCGCAGGATCATATTATGTAGCATGGCACATACTATGAATATGTGGGCACATGTGCCTGGAGAGTACTGCAGGGCTCCACCGGATGTATCCAAGCATCCGAACCATGATTTCAGCATCCCAAACACATGCTCTATGATTATTCTGGTTTGTGCGTGTGCCTCATTATGGCATTCTTGCATGTGTGTGTGTGCATTTCTGATGGGAGTCATCATCCATGGCTCCAGTGCATAGCCAGCATCCCCCACAAGGTGGCCTTGTGGGATGTCCCCCCTGGCGAATACCTGGTACAGCTGTGAGGCATGCCAGATATGGGAGTTGTGGTAGCTTCCAGGGCTGCCAGCACACACATCCATGATAATGCCCTGCGCATTGCACACTACCTGGCAATTGATGGAGGGGAATCCCTTGCGGTTTATGTAGCGTCTACCCTGCTCCCCAGGTGGTGACTTGATTTGTATGTGCATACAGTCTATCGCACCCAGTACCTGCAGGTATTGTGCCACACGGTGGAAGTGGTGCATATTGCTAGCCAACTCCTCCTGAGATCTGGGGAAGTATATATGCTCATTGGCATGTGGTAACATGGCATCCAGAAACTGGTGTAGTACCCTGGATGCTGATGCCTGTGAGATGCCCATTATATCCCCAGTTGGCCTTTGAAAGGTACCTGTGGCCAGTATTCGCAAGCTTACACATACCTTTGTGTCCACTGGGATGGGCTCCCCTCTGTTGTTTCTTGTTCTCAGGCATGGCCGGCACAGCTCCACTATTTGCTGTAATGTGTCCCTATCCACCCTGTAACGCTCTACTATCTCCAGGTCTTGTAGCCCCTGGTAGGTTACCCTTGGTCTGAACACTCTCCTTCTCCTCTGAGGCCTACGGTAGTTGTCAGCACCATCCTCCACAACACCGTCTGTCTCTAACACATGCTGATGGATCACGGCCATGGCAGCACCCAACATGTACATTTTAAAAGTTCCCCGTGTGTTTACACCTATGGTGCGGCATTTGGGAATACACGGCTGTGTGTTGTGTGCATTCACACTTTATACTATTGTGCTGTACACCCGGTGATGTCATAGGGTGTGTCTGTGTGGCCGTATCTGGGGATTATCTTCCATGTTTTACCGTTGGCACTGCAACGCTGTTGCCTTTGGTGTTGCATTACTCTTGCCTGCAATGGATTACCTTTTGGCCTTCCCTTACTATTTCTGCACGTTGCACCTACTATTTCCTGGCATGCATCCTGCAGAGCCCTGTCATGTGTATTTTCTGGACATGGCATATCGTGCATTTTGTGTGCCGCCACCATTGTGCTGCCTGTCTGCTTGGCTCTGCTGTGTCAGGTCTTCACTTTTTGCAATCTGCTACCTCCCCTACTTTCTTTGCATTCATATGCCTCCCCTATCCCGTTATGCAGGTTTCTGCATGCAGAGTTGTCAGCTGCCGCCGATTGGCCTTCGTGGGTTGATTAGTGTTGATTGCTCATTATTACTCCAATTACACTTCTTCCACATTTCCTCATATTCTCAACATCACCTTCCTGTTTCCGATGTTATTTGCGGCGCGCGCGTCACATGACTGGGTTAAGGAACGTAGTCATCCTCGTGCACATGCACCTCTGCGCATTGTGTGCTCTCAGCTCAACTATTTCCCCACACGGTCCTGCAGCTGTGATGTGCAATGTACAGCCCAGGTTTGCTGAGCTCCAATGTGCTTCCTCCTACAGTGGCACACCCCTCTGCAGGTGACATGTATTCCCTCTGAGCCACTCCTCGGTGTATTACCGCTGTGCCGTTTGGTACAGCCTTACGCCGGCGGGGGTTTTGCGATTCAGTATTATCTGCCTCATTTGCATGGCATTGACTACTAATTCATAGTTACCAAGTCGAACACTGCCGCGAGTCCTTGGCAACCCTTGCACCGTGGTTGTGGCTTTCCATGCATACCATGGTGTATTGTGGCTGTGAAGCTGATGTGTATTATGCTGCTGTTTTATAACATTGTCATATTATTTCATTGTTTTGCACCTTCCGCAAACATGTCCTGGGGTTCTGCTGTGAGTTTCTGTGGACATACCATTTATGTTATTATTTACATGTTGTGCATGTTTTCTTTTGACATTCTCTGTGTATTTCACCATTGGCATATGGCAACAGTGTGATACCTGACGCTGACAGCCTTCCGTTACTCCTATGTTATGTTTGGGAAAATGTAAACCGTTTTTTTTTGGTTTACATTGCCGTGGCCTTATGCTACGCCTGCGCCACTTCGTGGATTGCTATATGCCTTCATTTGCATGGTGCAACACCGCACATGTGGTGTTTAGCATACCTACGCCGGGGGCGGTGCAGATCCGGCGCACGCCGGTAGTGCACGTGGGATTGGATCGTACCTGAATTGCTCGGCGGCCATATTTGGCATTGTAACGCCTACGCTATGCGTGCGCCTGGCGCAAGGTTCATGAATCCCGGGGACAGACTATATTAACCAGTAATAGTTCAATAGTTCCCTACAGTATAACAAATATTATTAAATCCCTTAACAGATCATATTCTACCATATATATTAATTTTATTACATCAAATATTCAATAACCATAAAAACAACATAAAAAAAAAATATATATATATATATATATATATATATATATATATATATAAAATAAAAATAAAAATATATCCTTTATTTGTTTATCAGTTGTGAGCATGGCGGTGGGCACCCCAGTGAATTCAACTTCTACTACGGGTGAGCAATTGAATTTAAAACACTCCAGGAATACTTTAATGAATTTTATGTTCGAGCAAAACAATCCGTTGTTGGTTGGTGAACTACCGACAGTTATGGAGGAGAATTTACAAATGGATAGCAATACAGAGGCACAGGTCTGTAGCCTTAAGTGAAATATAGAGAATGACATGTTTAAATATAAACGGCTTCAGTGCCGACATTTCCACTTTGAAGCCTGTCTTGAGATGAATGTAATAGCTAGGGGGCTGAGGGTACTGAACCTGCCTACGTATGGCGATATGTACCCACAGCTCCTATTAGAATGGCAAAACATTAATTTGAAAACCAGTGGGTCTTATATGAAGTTGTTAATCATGTTCTTCTCTCCTATTGAGAGAGAGTTGAGAATTAACATTGAGCAACAGAATGAACAACTACGGTTGCTGATCGGAGATGACACATCTGAATTGTTTATAAGTGAGTTAATTGAAAAAGTACTCACTTATGAAAATCATTTGCTCTTACTAAAAAAAAAAGAAACTGGCCAGGGATGTCCATGACTTTTCGAGCCAACATGTTTTCATGTGGCTGAGAGCAAGCAGTAATCCAGGAAGAGAAATGACGAATAATAATCCAAGAAATGCGACCACATCCAATCCAAAACCAGTGGATGTGGTTTCAACCAATGAGGGAGACGTCACTACACTGGAACTGCCCACCTCTGTGTATTCTATGCCTCTGCCAGAAACTCCTTTGGTTAATGGTCAGTAGTATAGCAGATTGAACATAATGCTGAAATGGTGGTGAGACGAAAAATCTTGCCTGTAACTAAAGAACTTGTAAATCCAACACTACCTCTTCCTTTTCGGAACATCAGGAAAGAAGCACCAAGACATGAGGTGCACAAAGAAGTGGAATGGACAGCACAGAAATGGAAAGAACAGCCGCTCTCAATGCAGACCCATACGTTAAAAAAGATGTGGGGTCAGGAAACATTGAACTAGCATGGAATATTTCAAGTTACCCCCTGAAAGCATCTGAAAATGCATTATTAATGAAAGGTTTGACATTTATACCTTCTGTTACATCTGATATCAGTGATTTACTGATTGAACTAAGACTATTTGCACGTAATGTAGCTCTTAAATTAATGTTTTCAGATAATGAAGCTATTAATCATGCTAGAGTGTTCAGGAAACCAAGTGTATTTGTGCCCAGACTACCAGAACACATAGAAGTGTTTATAAAAAGCTGTGAGAAGGATTTGTATGCTCTATGCACTAAGGGGAGTGAACTATACAGTAATAACTTGTCTGAGAGTGAAAAGCAAGCATTATATGCTTTAAGTAATAACAATGACAAGGTGGTTTGCCTTTCAGATAAAGGGGGACAAGTAGTGATTTTAGACTCCGAATATTATAATATTGAAATGTTATTAATGTTAGCAGATGCTAATGTTCATCAGACTGTTTCACCTGAAATCGTTTATACCATGCAAGAACGTATTAGTAGGACTCTACACGAAAGTATGCAATTAGGTCATATAAACAAGGAATTGTTTGATTTTTTTCAAATAGTGAAACCTTTAATTCCCAGAATGCATGGGCTACCTAAAATACACAAAAATCCCATATATCCTAAGTTTAGACCTTGTTCGGCAGGAGCAGGCTGGCTCACTGAGCTGATTTCAGTGTACATTGACAAACAGCTGAAATCAGTATTAGAAGAGTGTCCTACTATACTTAAAGACATTCAACACTTTCTAACAGACCTATATGATCTATGTGGAGGCCTGAATGGTGAAAAGTTTGACTGGCTTGTAACATTAGATGTAACATCTCTTTTTACCTGTATACCTAATCCTGATGGATTGGCTATGGTGAAATCTTCCTTAGAGAGAGATATGGAAAACATGAAAAAGGTCAGGCTGACTTTTTATGTATGTTATTAGAAATAGTGCTGGAACACAATATTTTTTTTCTTTAAGGATGTGTGCTATTGGCAAGTGGCCAGAGTGGCAATGGGCACTAGTTGTGCCAGTTCTTATGCAAATTTGGTCATGGATGAATGGGAACACCACTATATACACTCAAAGGGGAATACACATGTTAGGATATATAGGGGATTTGTAGATGACCTGTTTATTGGTGGAAGGGGCAGTGAAGAAGCACTGGATAATTTTTTTGAAGAATTGAATAGAAGTAGTAATTTCTTGCATTTCACAATTAAAAAATCTAAAAGAGAAATGGATTTCTTGGACATAACAGTGATACAAAGTAGTGCAGGGGTCACAACGAGAATGCATAGGAAAGAATGTTGTCATCCTTCATACTTGGATAGAAACAATATGCATCCACCCCATGTTTTTTCCAATATAGTTAAGGGGCAAGCATTAAGGCTATCTCACCTCACTAATTGTGATGATGATTTTTTTGTAAGTTTGTTGGACTTAAAAAAATAATTTGAGGGGAGAGGGTACACTGGAAAGGAAATTGACATAGCATATGAACAGGTTAAGGCAGAACAGAAAAGAAGAGGCAAGCCCTATTTTTCAGATCCTGTTGGGATGATGGATAGACATGATGTAAGGGATACAAGGATACCTTTGGTAATCTCTTACACACAAGATATAGTTATTGTGAGGAGCATTATAAATAGGAATTGGCACATTTTATTGGTGAATGATCAGACTGAAAGGTACATAGGGCAATGTCCTAAATTCACTTATAAAAATAAGAGATATCTCAAACAACAAATGTGCTATCCGAAATCCAATGCCCCATACACTCATTTGGAAATGGGTAACAAAGGTTGTCGCAATTGTAACTATTGTGAATATATAGACCAGTCTAGATTTTTTAGACACCCTGAAACTGATCATCTCTGGGAGATTAGAACTAGGGCCATCTGTAACACCAAGAACCAGATATATTTAGCCTCTTGTGTTAAATGCTTCAGGTTCTATGTTGGTAAAATGAACCGTCAACTAAAAGAACGCATCAGAGATAATTTGTATTGACTAGAAGGGGAGAAGAATATAATGCAAACACACTTTATCCATGGGCACAGAACATATTTTCTTGTTTCAAGTACTTCAAGTACAGACAGTTAATGAGAGGTTAGGTGATGTAGTGAACAACACAGAGCTAGCAGAATTAAGATGGATTTTTAGACTTGGGGCCCATAGGGGGTATGGACTGAATGATTCAGTACCCTTTAAACCAGTTTTAAGGAATAGGAATATCAAGAAATATTTCACTTACATGGATATATTTTTATTTTTATTTTTATATATATATATATATATATATATATATATATATATATATATATATATATATATATATATATATATATATATATATATATATATATATATATATATATATATATATATATATATATATATATATATATACACATATATATATATATGTTGTCTATATGGCTATTGAATATTTGGTGTAATAGAATTAATATATATATGGTAGAATTTGATCTATTAAAGGATTTAATAATATTTGTTATACTGTAGAGAACTATTACTGGTTAATATAGTCTTTGTCTTTAAATATTTTGTAGGGAAACTGACTTGATTGTTCAATTCAAATGATATATAAATGGATTGCATTTTGTGTCTTTACTATGTGTCTGAAGAAGTAATATTGGATTGCAATAGCGCTTGCACAATAAATATATTTGTGAATTTTATTTCTGTGCCTATTTCTGTGATTTGGGGCTTGTTTTTGGAAACATCCCATAAATTTTTTGATGCTTTGAGTAAAAAAAAATATAGTCCACATCTTCTCTAGCTGTGAAATCTTTTTATCAGTCTTTCACAGTCTGCCAGTGGCCAGGGAAGCCGACTGGCTCAATGGATAGCATTGTTGCCTTACAGAAAGAGGTTCTACAGTTTGATTCTTGGCTGGGGTGCCTTGTGTGTGGAGTGTGCATGTCCTCCTGTGTTTGTTTATTTATTTATTTGACATTTGTTTACCTGCAAGGGCTGACTGGGTCAGAATGAACCCATTTTCAGTGGAGGCCCAGGGAGAATAGCTCAGGATTACAAACACATAAGTACAGTCTTTATACAAACAAGTTAAAATTTGCTAGAGTTACAAATAAATACAGATATGAGAAATAAACATGAGACTTTATAAGATATTTACAAATTGCCTGAAGTTACAGCTAAGAGGGTACATTGATATGAGGTAGAAGGTAATTGTTCAAGTAACTGATATAGATGTGATAGTAAAATGATATAGAGTGAAAGTAGTACAGATGGTTAGAGTAAAGGAGAGTTGCAGTCAGGTCTAATCTGCAGGAAAGATTAGTCTGGGTCAGAGTAAGGGCACAGCAAAGAGCTGATTATGTGTAGTGTCAGTACAGTTTTGCAGGTAGATAGGTTAGTAATAGCTCTCACGGTAAGTGGGAGCAAGCTCCATACTTTTGCAACACAGTGGGAGTACAGGTTTTGTCCAGCTATCTTGGAGAGTTTGTATACAGAGAGAAGTTCTTTATCTGTAGACCTAAATGTCCTGCTTGGGTTGTAATGAGTAATGATGTTACTTAGGCCTGGGCAGGCTGTGGTTTTGTAGACCAAGTTATGCAGTGGTAGAAATTGGTTATATAGTAGGAGGTTGGGGAGTTCTGACCAGTTAAGTTTTATTAGTGACAAGCAGTGATGGCTTCTAGTTTTTGAGCCAGTGGCACACTTGGCCACTTTATTATAGCACTGTCCCATTTTTGATTTAGAAGAGCTCTGTAAATTAGTAAGTATTGGAGTGTTGTAAAGCAGAGAAGGTAGAAGAAAAGTTTTGGCAAGGATGGCTTTTGATGAAGAGGTGAGTGTGTTTTTGTTTCTGTAAAGTGCACCAAGCTTCTTGTGTTTTTTTTTTTTTTTTTTTGAATGTGAAGATCGACCCAAAGGTGATCATCTATAAGAACACCCAGTAATTTAGTGTGATACACAATTTCAGTGGTTGTGTTGTTGACAGAGAGAATTTTGAAGTTGTTTAGATTAGTAGTGCTGCTCTTTGACTGAAAGAGGAGCAATTTACTTTTTTTGGGGGTTGAAGAAAAGCTGGCAGTTGGTAAGCCAGGATTTGACAGCAGAGAAACTTTGTTGAGGAAAAGCTGGGGTAGTGTACGAGAGGTACAGATTTTTGTGGAATCATCAGCATATTGGATTACTGTTCCACAAGCAGATGCAGTACAGAGATCATTAGCAAAATGTTGAAAAGAAGGGGCCCTGGGATGGATCCTGTGGAATTCCAGTGTGGTTCACGAGAAAGGGGGAGATCCCATTTGACATTTTACAGATTATTTTCGATTGTGTAAGTAACTGTGGAACCAGTCTAGTGTTGGTAGGGTAATTCCTAAGTTAGAGAGCTTGTTCAGGGGTAAAGAGTGAGACACTGTATCGAATGCCTTTCAGAGATCAAGAAATAATGCAGATACATAGTAACTAAAGTTTCTAGCTCTGTTTACAATATTGGTGAAGGTTAAGAGCACTGTAGTTGTGCTGTGGCTGGGACAAAAAACATGTTGTGTGTTTCTGAGGAGGTTGCTATGCTGTAGGTAATTCATGAGTTGAATATGAATACATTTTTTCCAGTATTTTAGCAATGAGAGAAAGTATGGCTATGGGTCGAAAGTTTGTAAGTTCAGTGGAGTTACCTCATTTGTGAATGGGGATGATATTGGACTTTTTCCAAATACTAAGTACTTTGGACTCAGATATGGATCCATTGATTAGGACACTGACAGAGTATGCTGTGGAGTCAGCTGCTAGTTTTAGGTATGTAGGTGGGAGTTTGTCAGCAGAGACAGAGCAGGGTTTAAGTTTTTGTAGTAGGTTTTCATGAGGCTTGTAGGTACTAGTTGAAGGATGAAAGTGGGATGTTTCTCAGAAGGTGGTTCTGTACGGTGGAGGTGAGGAGGGTGAGAAGAGCCTGGGTCAGGTGACTGGAGAGTATTGGGGGTAGATAAAGAGGAAGAGTGGTAGGTATTTGAGGATTTAGTGGTAAGATCAGTTATTGATTTTATGAAGTGAATGTTGAAGTCTTCAGCAATTTGGGAGGGAGGAGCATTTAGTGAGATCCTGGTTTCATTTTTTGTTCCAGGGTGGAGTAGATTTGTAATAGTGGCCGAAAATTTTTTGGATTAGTTTTGTGCTTTTGTTGTAGGTGACTGTAATATAGATGCTTGTTATAGGTAACTAGTTGTTTAGCTTAGTTACGTAGCTGCTTAAAAGTGATTAGGTCTTGTTCTTTGTTACTTTGTTTCCATAGAGCCCAGGCTGCTTCCCTTTTTTCATTAGGTTTTTACATATAGATATATATAGATTAGTCTACTTTCGTTTGTCAAAAGCTCATTATTTTGACAAACAAATGTATGACGTGTGCACTTTCATGAATACTGGTTCACCAAATTGGTAATAAAAACAAAAAGAAACACTACAAAGGCAGTTTTGCAGGGGGGCAACTTTTACCTGCATAGTTGTGATTACAGGGACTCTGCATTCTTCCTGTATAGATATGGGCCCATTAGGGGATGGGGGGGGGTGGGGGTAAAGTTAGCACTGAACCTATCTGCCAGGACATTGGCAATATCAGTTGGTTCTGTAATTTTCATGCAGTTGTCCTGTAACTCAGAGCAGATCTGGGTGTTGCCATTGAGATTCTTGACATAGTTATAGAGTGCTTTGTGGTTGTCCCTAGAATCAGTGGTGATTTTGTTTTCATAGCTAGCTTTGGAGGATCTTATAAGGGATCTCAGCTTCTTACTGAGGCTGACCAGGGAACTCTTCCACTCATGGGATTTTACTCTCTTTTGCAACAGTTTCTTCCTTTTGTTGTAGAGTTTGTTTATGGCAGGGGACCACCAGATTGGCTTTCTTTTTTTCTGTTTCTCTTTGGGATAGCACAATCCATGCACTCATGTAAGTGCTTATAGAGTGCATCGTGTAGGATTCAGCAGTTGTAACTGTATTGTCCATCTGCATGGGTGTCATGAAGTTCACCACTTCTGTTATAAGAAGCATAAACTTGGCTTTGGAGAAATTTCTTACTGTGATTTCCTTAATGGGTGGCGGGGGCAGGATGTGAATATCTAGGGTGATTAACTTATGGTTGGATCTGACCAACGAGGAGTTGACTTCAGGTGTGGAACACCAGTCACTAATGTTGGTAATGACTAAGTCTAGGATATTGTTGCCCCTGGGGGGGTGTGGATAAGTTGATCCAGGGCACTAGAATTTAAGAATTCCAGAAAGCATTGAGCAAAGGAGTTGGTACATAAGTATTTTCCCAGTTAGTGGTGTGGGGTAGTTGAAATCACCCATTATTAGGGTGTTTGGTTGAATCCTAATATTTTTCAGTATATCAAGAAAAGAGGAGTGGGCATCCTGGGGCATGGTGGGGATCTGTAGCAAGCTACAATTTGGATTGCAGTTTTGCCCAGAGTTAGTTGCACTTGGATAACCTCGGATGCATTATGCTGAGCAACTAGCCTGGAGGTGTGGATATCCTTAATGAATATGGACACACCTTTGCCTTTGGTGTTCCGGTCCAGGTTAAGTGACCAAAAAGTGTGGCATGAGTTATAGCCTGGTAATGCAGGGATGCTCTCTTAAGCCTTGAACCAGATCTCAGTCACTACACAGATATCAATGTTCTCCATTTTAAGGAGTGCCTCAAGGGAGTGCATTTTGAGATTTAGACTTCTAGCATTGAGTAGCATTACCCTCAGTTTTTGCTTGCCTGTTCCTGTTACAGTGGTGAATTTGTCATTTGAACCTAGCCTAAAAAAGGCACTATAGGGGCAGCAAGAGCCTTAGCTAGTATCCAGAATCCCAGGGGTGACAGGTGCAGGCCATCTCTGGCAAAGCATCGTGGTCTGTTGACCATGTTGTCCCAGGCAGACAGATACTGGATCCTCTTAGAATGGCACCAGAAGCTTAGCCAGTTGTTGAAGTCAATAATTTTGTCCTTGTACTGCGGTATCATTCTGGGCGATGGCAGGATGCTACTCAGGGCTAGGGTCATACCTGTCTGGGCTACAAGATTGGAGAGCTCTTCCATGTCTCTTTTCATGTAGTCTAGGGAGGTATGTCTCAGGTCATTTACACCAACATGGACAATGACAGAGTCATATTTGTACTTGTTGTGGAGTGACCTGAGTGCATGGGTTATGTAGCAGATCCTGGCACCCGACAGACAGCTGAAAGTAACCTTCTCCTTGTTTAGCCTGGTGAGTGGGGCATCAGTATGCCTGACTATAGAGTCACCTATGACTAGTGTGTTGGGTACGTTGTTTTGCCTTATGAGCTGTGGTTGAGTGGCACACTGAGTCTGTGGGCTATGTGTCATTTGGGTTGTGTTGGAGGGGTGGAGGTTGCTTGTGTTTTTGCTTTGGAAGTCTCTGTTGCTTGAGCAGATTATTATTGAGAGCCTCCGCAAATGTTTTTGTGTTTCGATGTGTGGATTTTGGTGGTGTAGGTTTAGTGGGACTATGTGATGAGTGTGGTGTGGTGCAAGTGTTTACCTTCTCCTCTTGACTGTCAAGTTCAGTCTTGGTTGGAGAGAGCTTTATCTCCAGTTTGTCTAGATAAGTGCATCTCTCACAGGTTGTGCTGTTGGGTGGTAGGAGGAGAGGGGTGTCTGTGTATATGAGGCAATTGCTACATTGCTCCAAGATGCCCAGATTCATCAGATATACAGGAGAGAACACTGGTAGCTGACCTTTGGACATGCCTGAATAAAAAAACTACTTTCCTCTAGACAAGTGAGGAAAGTGAGTATAACAGCTGTTTTTCTCTAAGCAAGTGAGGAAAGTAAGTACAAAAAATGTTTTCCTCTAGGTAAAGAGGAAGGTTGAGTGCTGTAGTAATTTGTAACTTATTTAGTGCTAACAACAAGTTCTGAACAAGTGCTGAGCACAAATAAGCAAATTCAAGTGCTAAAACTAAGAATCTGTACCTGGATCTTGTGGAAGCTAGACTACCTAGTGCATATCACTCCCACTGATAAGCTAGAATGCTTCCTTCCAACACAGAAAGGCTTGGGGGCTCAAAAGCATACAAACAGTCCTGGATACAGCAAATCTGTATCTGGACTAGGCTAGTTACAGGAAAGGTGGGAAACAAGCGCAAACACAGACTTTTAAACCAGAAAGTTGAAAGAGATGGAAAAACTTCCCAAACGACCAATAAACTACAATTTCTGAGCCAGAAACCACTCTTGTGGTAGATAGGTTACCTAGTGCTTACCACTCCCACTGATAAGCTAGAAGGCTTCCTCCAACACAGAAAGGCTTGGTAGGGCTCAGAAGCTTACAAGCAGTCCTGGATACAGCAAGTCTGTATCTGGACTAGACTAGCTACAGGAAAGGTGAGAAACAAGCACAAATGTGGGCTTTTAAGCCAGAAGGTTGAAAGAGATGGAAAAGCTGCCCAAATGGCCAATAAACTACAATTTCTGGGCCAGAAACCACTCTTGTGGTAGATAGGCTACTGAGTGCTTACCATTCCCACTGATAAGCTATCAGGCTTCCCTCCAACACAAAAAGGCTTGGGGGGCTCAGAAGGTAACAGTCTTGCATATAGCAAACCTGTATCTGGACTAGACTAGTTACAGGAAAGATGGGAAACAAGCGCAAATACGGGCTTTTAAACCAGTAAGTTGAAAGAGATGGAAAAACTGCCAAACGGCCAATAAAGTACAATTTCTGGTCCAGAAACCACTCTTGTGGTAGATAAATATGATCTCACTGTACTCGGCAAATAAGATAGACCTAGGAGGAGTGTTCACACACAAATTTACAGGAGGGGCGGGCAATTCCAAAGCCACCAAGATTAATACCAAAACAAGAACAGAGAGGGCAGGCAGGAAACTAAATGCAGAGACAGAGAGAGACCACAGTATTCTATGAAACAATTAAATAGAAAAATAAATAGCTACAGAGAGACACAAGACACAATATTCAATGAAACAGTTAAATAGAAAAATGAAATGCAGTACAATCTTTAACACTGCAAATTTGTACTTAACTCAGCTAGTAATGCAGTTGATTGTAGGTATGTAGCAGAAACCAAACAACTCAGGTATTGAGCAGTAATAAATTCAAAAATATGTGACTCACTTATAAATACAGAGAAACCCTCTAGGCTAAAAGTTTAACACTGAATACTAATGCATAACACTGCACTAATACATATTATGAGGGTTAATGTTATTTTGAGTTCTGATTGTTTTTACAATGAGGCTAACATAACCAGCGCCCTTTGATATCAAATGAAGATAAACACCTGAAACATATGGTGCTGTGTTTAGGAAGTTTTGGCAGATTTAGCACAGAAACCTGCAAATATTTAGAAAGGGAAAAGGAGATTATTGAAATAAACAGAAAAATCCCAGTACAGAGGGCTACAACTCAAGCATCACCTGGTATAATAATACTCAGGTAAATGGAATTTGTGACAAAAAAAATTTTCTTCTGCAGTATTAAAAAGAAAGCACAGTTATGTAAACTCTTACTGTAACAGTAGATGTATTTGCCTTCACTGCTGCAGTATTCATAAAGTATTTATTCATAAAGTATTGTCTGCCATGGAGGCCTTGTATTTGGTCAGTCTACCAAAGCCTACTGTTGCTTTAAGGTATGCCGAATGTCATCCAAACAGTCCTCATGTAGCATGGGGCATAAAGGTGACATTCATGTTTACCATCCTCAGAACTGATTGCTCTAGTACGAACACCAGTCTAAAGAAACCCAAGGGGTAACCTGCACATCCAGGAAGGTAAAGGACTAGGGGGATGAAAGGAGAGAGTGAATATTGCATGAGTGAAGGCAAGGACATCTACTGTTATGGAATGATTTTACACAACTGTACTATGTCCTTACATTCACTACTGCAGTATTCATAACATATGGGAGAGTGCCAAAGCTCAAGAAGAAACTTGGAAGGAAGAAGGAGCAGAAGAGCCCTCTAAAAAGCCATTAAAAATGGTTCAAGCAAAACTAGCCCTAGATCTAGATATACCATCCATCTTGTAGTGCTTGGTAAAGGTATGCAGAGAAGTTCAAGTAGCTGCTTCAAGAATAGAATTAGTATCAAATCCCTTGAAAAAAGCATCAGAAGAAGCCACAGCTCTAGTAGAATGAGCTTTTACAGAAGAAGAAAGGCCCTTGTCATGAAAAGTGTAACATAAAGAAATAGCCTTTGAAATCTAAGAAGAAATGGTTTGCTTGGATACAGTTAATCCTAAAAATCTAGGATGAAAAGAAACAAACAACTGATGAGATCTTCTAATATCCTTAGCCTTATCCAAATAAAATCTGAGTTTGCTATGCACGTCAAAATTATGCAGCACCCTCTCACTGTCAGATTGCAGAGAGGGGGAAAAAGAAGGCAAATTAATAGACTGATTAAGTGACAACTCATTAACTACCTTATGCATAAAAGAAGGATTAGTATGCAAGGAGACCCTTTCCTCATGAAATATCAAAAAAGGAGGACAAGCCATAAGGGTTTGTGACACCCATCTAGCAGAAGTAAGAGCTAGAAAAGAACAGTTTTCCAAGAACAATGTTGCAAGGAAACTAAAGCAGTAGGCTCAAAAGGAGACTTAGTCAACTTCTCCAAAACAAAATTAAGATTCCAGGGAGGAGGAATAGGCTTCCTGGGATGTATAGTATTGAGGACACCTTCAAGAAATTGTTTAGCCTCAAATCTAGAAGCTAAAAGAGGAGTTAAAGGCAGAAAAGCAGAGGTAGCTGATAAGTGGGCCTTAATAGAAGAATAGGCCAAAACAGCATTGAGCAACTCATACAAATAAGAGAGAACCAAAGGAACATCCACAGTAAATGGGTCTAGGTTACGAAACAGACACCAAACAGAAAACCTCTTCCATTTAGATAAGTAGGATTTTCTAGTAGTAGGTTTCCTGGCCTCATGGAGGACCCACAGCATGTCCTCAGAAAAAGGTGTCCATGCGGAATCACAATACTATCACCCACAGGGTCAGTTGAAGTGTGGGCAGGTGGGGATGGATGAGAGATCCCATCTTGTGTAGGTAGATCCACTCTGTGAGGTAACTTGTGATGATTGCTCTTGACTAGATGCAGAAGTAGAGGGAACTAATGTTGCAGCCAAAAGGTAGTTACCAGCAATATTTTCAGTGCATCCTGTTGAATCTTGAACAGGACTTTCAGAATGAAAGGAAGGGGAGAAAATGCATAAAGAAACACCCCCTTCCAAGAAAATGAGAGGGCATCCACCTTCCACACCAGAGGACCTAGGACTCAGGCACAAAACAGAGGAAGTTGTCTGTTTAGAGTGGAGGCAAGTAGATCTACTTGAAGAGTACCCCACCCCACTGGTGGACAATGTCTAAAAACACATACTTGTGAAGCATCCATTTCTGGGATTGAGTTAAGGACCAGTTCGGACTGTCTGCCGCAATGTCTGATCTGAAAGGATATAAACTGCCTGAAGAGTCACTTGATGCTTGACAGCAAGATCCCACACCAGAAGCACCAATCAGCAAAGAAGATAAGATCTCGTCCCTCCCTGTTTGTTTATATACTACATAACTATGGTATTGTCTGTGAACAGCTTGTGAGGCTCTGAAGATAAAAGAGGATAAAACGTCTGAAGAGCCAACATAAGAGCTCTCATTTCTTTGACATAGATGTGCTCCTTCTGCTGATGAGGCTACCACACCCCTGTACCTTTAGGGAGCCAAATGTTGCTCCCCATCCCACCTCTGAAGCATCTGTGAACAGTTCCTGAGAGGGAAGAGGGGGATGAAAAGGGAGCCCTGGATTCAGTGACAACTGTTGAAGCTACCAATGACATTCCTTTTTGAAACAAGGAAGCAGATGAACTACAAAGTCTAGAGGATGTGCGTTTTGAAGCCACACTGACTTCAAAACCACTTAAACGTTCTCATGTGAATTTGGTCAGAGGAAGCATTGGACTGGTGGATGCCATGAAACCCAGAACTCTCAGAAACTCCCTGCTGTAATGGAGGCCAGAGGAAGAATAGTTTGAAAGTATGAAATGAGAGTTAAAGCCTTAGAGTAGGCAGGGATGCTAACACTGGCACCATCTGAAACCTGCAACCCAGAAAGACATGAACCTTTGAAGGAGTCAGAGAAGACTTTTTAAAGTTTATTGCAGACCCTAGACTGAAGAAGAGAAATGGCAAAACTGTAGATTTTGCAAAAGGATCTCTGGAGAGGATGTCTGAATCAGCAGGTCATCCAAGTAAGGAAATATTTGGATCTCTTGAAGGTTGTAAAAAGCAATCACAGGAGCAAGGCATTTGGTGAACACCCTTGGGACAGTAGAAAGTTCAAAGGGCAAAGCAGAGAACAGAAAATACCAGGAAGCAGCAGAGAAATCAAAAACTTCCTGAAAACAGGAGGGATCAGAATATGGAGATAAGCATCCTTGAGATCCAGTGACACCAAATAGGCCTGAGGGAGCAGAAGAGGAAATGGAGTCTGAAGGGATAAAATCCAAAAAGAAGGCACTTTCAGAAAAAATATTTAGATGACAGAGGTTTAGAATTGGTCTCCAAGTGCCCTCTTTTCTGGACACTAGAAACATTCTTGAGAAACCCCTTCCTCTTTGGGACACAGTCTCATCTTGAACAGTAACAAAGACAACATTCACTGGAAGTAAAATATAATAAGCAAACACCACAGAAGCCAATGTACCACTTTATTATCCTGGTACCTTGGCTTTTCTCCTTCAAGGAATAAATCATTACAAAAAATAGCAACTTTAAATACATGCCCTAATTAATTAATCAATCAGTCAAACAAATAATTCAAGTGACGCTCCAATAATTAAACAATGAAAATACCCCACCAGAAACTGGGTTACTATTATATAATCAAAGACACAATCCTTCAAATGCATCTTGATCGAACTTGAAAGCACGAAACAGCAAAATAGCGAAACGGCATATAAGCAATTTCTTTCCCTGGAAAGAAATCGCTTGGCCACCTCCATTACTTTGCCATTTTCCTCACTGTAGTGTGATCTCAAAGTTGCTATATTTAAGTAAGGGGAGTGTGGGGCAAAGCCCCCCACTTTATGTAATGTTTTGAAGTTTTTGCTTTTATTTATATATATATATATATATATATATATATATATATATATATATATATATATATGTATACATACATACATATATATATATATATATATATATATATATATATATATATATATATATATATATATATATTTTTTTTTTTTGTGGAACAGCGATTTTTTTCCCAGGGAAAAACATCACTATTCTAAGTGTTTGGGATTGTAAGCTTTCGCTTACATGGGGTCGATAAATCAGCATTCACTTTTTTAAGCATTTGCTGATTTAATATAGATCCCAGAAACTATATCAACTTATAACCCCACGAACATTGTCGAAATATAAATACATTAGAAAAAAATATGCAATTTTTTTAAAAATTCTAATGCTTTAAAACACACATACTCCATACAGAAATGCAAATGCATATTTTTGAAATACTCAGAAGTTAAGACAAAATTCTAAATTCATCCCACCAGGATGAAGGGTACCATAGTTCAAAATATAAGTAGTTTCCAACTGATTTAATTTAGAAAGAAAATCCCCCCTCATTCCTACCGGTCATGCCAAAATACTAAAAAACAGAGAAGCCCCATTACCACCTTGTTTTCTAAAAAATGTTCGGCTACAGGGCTTTCCCTCCATTGATTCCTAATGTCAGCCAAGTGTTCCAATACCCTTATCCTCACCATTTTTTTTGTCTGCCCTATATACCACCGGATGTTTTCACATCCAAACCCCAAAATATAAACCACCCCACAGGATTTACAATTAAATCTTTCATTAGCCATGTACTTTTGACCATTAATAATAAAACCTGAAAGATTACATATTTTATTGCATATACTGCAGTAACCACATGTAAATTTTTGTAATGATTTATCCCTTGAAGGCGAAAAGCCAAGGTACCAGGAGAATAAAGTGGTACATTGGCTCTGTGGTGTTTGTTTATCATCTCGAATAGTACCCTGAATCAAGAGATCTCTAGGAAAAAAGGAAGCTGTTCCCAAGGAGGCTGAGGAATGACCATAAAAGGAGGATGGGATTTCCACTCCATGAAGTACCCCTGATGAATGACTGACAGAACCCAAGAATCCTGAGTGATCTGAAGCCAAACAGAAAGAGAAAGGTGAAGAGAAAGAGGAATGTGGCTGGGAAGAGATGGATAGTCATAAAGCACCTGTTTTTTTCAGGAAAGGAAGGCTTCTGAATCAGTGAAGTCTGAGTGGCTTTAGTAGGGGGAGCCCATTTGGCACTCTTTTTACCTTTAGTTGAAGGGTGAGATTGCCTACGTACAAAGGTTGGCTTATTCGGGTAGTTTCTCTGAAATTTAGGTACTGCAGAAACAAACACATGTTTAAGCTCCTGTAAGGCTTTCCCTTTATTCTGAAGGGACTTAAACAAACCAGCAGCTGCTTCCCCAAACAAAAGTTTACTATCCAGAGAAGCATCCATCAACTTAGCCTTAATATCATCAGGTAAAGGTTGAAGGGTTGGGAGGGTGGCCTAATGGTTAAGGTGTTTGCCTTACAAACACAAGGTGCAGGGTTTGAGTCTCACAAGGGATAATTGGCTAGGTTTAAAATGGCTCGCAAGGGCAGTTAGCTTAGTACTAACCTATGAACCTAAGCCAACAATACCTTCTCATCACTGAACCAAAAGTAGCAGCCCTAGATGAGGCATCTGCTGCATCATAATAACATTTGCTAGAATGATGAACCACTTGAGAGGAAGTCCCTAGCAAGAAAAGAGCAGAAGTTTTACTCTCAGAGTCTGGAAAATCAGAAATAAACTGACAGGCTTGAGAAAGGAGAGACAACACTTACCTAGATATATGGGCCTGATAATTAATAGCCCTAAAAGCTAGGGTAGCAGAAGTGTAAACCTTCTTACCCAGCCTTTCCATTGCTCTGCTGTCCTTGTCAGAAAGCAGTAACTTAGGTGAAGGAATCAATTGAGATGGCTTATCAGAGGCTACAAACACCACAGAGGGGTCAGCAGCTAGACATTTGTACAAAAAGTTACAATCTCCAGGAATCCTATAAAACCTATAAGGCTTTTTGGGAGCAGGGAGCAGAGAATCAGGTGCTTTAGAGGCATTGGAAAAAGTATCCAGCAAAGCAGCCAAAATGGGAGGAATAGCCACAGGCTTAGGAGATTCCATTTGTAGCAACTCATAGTACCTCTTATGGATATCAGAGACCTGAACACAATCCCACTTAAAAAATTCCATCATCCTAGGGATTGTGTCCCCAAAGGAAATTTTCTCAAAAAGGAGTATCAGGACTGTTAGATTCCGCCTCCTTTTACCCATAGTCCAAAGGAGAAGGAATTTGAGTAGAATAAGTCAGAGATTCTTCATCAGAATCTGACTCTTCCTCAGAAGAATCCTGTTCTCTAGGCCTTTTAAGGGGAGTAGAGGACCAAGGAGGAGCAGGAATAGAAGCCCCCTGAGGAGGCTTTAATGACATTAAAGCATTATATAACCCCTGAGTAAAAGTCTGCCACTCACTTTGCGGATCCATAGGAACAAAAAAAACATGTTTAGTTTTTTGTTTCTTTTTGAAGGGAATGTTCACCCTATGAAATTGAGAAGGCCCTGACCCAGGACAGCATTTGATACCCATAGTAGAAACTTCTTCCCTATCTAGAATCTGTGGAACCCCCCTAGGCCCCTTGGAAATAATAAACTGTGGTTCCTCCTAAACATCCAAAATGGATGCCTGCAAAGTGTTGGACATGCTGCCACCTGGATCGATGGCCTCCAACCCAGTCTTGGCATAGCAATCCAACAACTCAGCTGAGTGAGCCTCTAGGTTCATAAACCTCAGGAGATCCACCTGGCAGAGGCTGGACAACAGAAGATTCCAGTCTTACTTTTTTTACCTTATTTTTCCCTAACAGCTGACACTCAGGAAGGAAGTTCTTTCCACTGTGTCTTTAGCGAGAAGCTTAAGATACTGGTTCTCAAGATACAAGGAAGGGGAAGGAAGTCTACTATGAAGAATATTCAGAATGAACTCCTGACAAATCAAACAAGAAGTAATGTCATGAGAAGCTCCTAGGAAAGAAAGACACATCATTGATGTCTTTATGGGAAATTGTCTCCTGCACTGGCATTTACCCTTCCTGGATGACATTAACCCTAACAGCACAAAAAAGCCAAGAAAAAAACAAACCCCCAGTTTGGTAATTATTTGCAATGCTCGGACTTCAGCAAACAGGCATAGGCATTTGTTGGAGAATGAAAATGTGTCCAAAACTGGTAGAAAATGGACATAGGTGAAGAAGAAGCATTCAGAATAGTAGCAAAGAAATTCTGAGGATGGAATGCCTGAATGGCACCTTGATGCCCTAAGCTACGCAAGGAGCATTTGGGTGACATTAGGCATACCTTAACTCATTCACTCTGATGGAGCTCAGGAAGTTTGCACTGTAACTTCTAATGGGCGGAGCCAAAGGCTTTTGATAAAATCAAATGATGTCTTCACATTTCAAACAAATGTTTATATCTCTGGAATCACAGGGGTTATGAAAGAAGTATAAATGACAAGCCCTTCAGTACTGTTTTTATAGTAGTAGCATTCTTTAGGTTTTAGGCCTTAAACTGAATTTTAGAAGTCACACTAAACATAGTAACTATTATGTTTGTAATATTTTGTAAACAACTTACAATATCTCAGCAACCATTCAAGTTACACACATACTGTCAGCAGCATTTTATTCATTGAGCTAAGAGCTTTCATATGAGGCTAAAGAGTTCTGTCTTTGTTACTTGGTTGTTAAAATATTTAGAAAAATGTGAAAATTATATCTATATAAATTAATACCATGAAAACAACAGTTAATATCTCTTTACCTGCAATAGACAGATGTCGAATATTAACACAGTTGAGTTTACCATGTGTAAGCTTTAAGATGAAAACTTTTAAAACCTTGTAAATAGCATGGTTTTGAAATTAATGATGCAAATATGAACAAGCAATATTTGATGCCTAGAGGCATCAGTAATAATTAACTACAGATGCACCTGGAGGTGTCACTCGGATGTAATGAGTTAAAGCGACAGTAGACTGGCTGGACATCGGGCTTCCATGACAGGGAATCCCATACATTATAAATACTGCAGCAGTGAATGTAAGGACGTACTTTCTTTATTTGCTGACATTCATCTTCAAGAGGCTGAAGTAAAACAGTGTTTGTATCACTGCATATTACAATTTTAGATGCAAAATTTTACACCCTTTCTTTTAGCTTAGACCAAGCTGAAAGTAATTCAGAAAGATGTCATTTAAAATGCCTGATGAAATAGAATTTGAACTGAAAGTCCAGAGATTTTAAATTAAGTCATGAAGTGCGGGTTTCAGTTTTTCCTCTTTTTCTTTTCATTTTATTTTTCTTTTGAAACAGAATAATATTATTTTGACTTTTTTAACAACAAATCCAGGGGAAAAAATGTTCACAACTATTAAGTTTTATTATGATTGTTGTATATGACTTTTTCATACCTCTCAACTTCTTAGTGCAGGAAATCTGGACAAAGCCTAAAATAACAGGTGGACAAAGGCCCAAGAATAGCGACAGATTTTAAATGTTGTTCTTATAAACTTAGAAAGTTGCTCAATAACTTGGATTTGTGTTAAGATGCATTTTCTTAAGGATATGACGTGTGAAGCAAGTGTAAAACTCAAACGTATGTCATTATTTTGTGACTTCAGTTCTCCATGATTTGCCAGAAAAACACAGATTTTATGAGAAACAGACCAAAATATGAGGCAAAAATCTGGAAATTTTGTGAAGATCTGTGCAGTTGAGAAGTGTGGCCTTTTTTCTGTCTAGTTCATTTTTTCATGCTGTTTGGCAAAGTTCTGCAATGTTTTCATATACAGTATAATATTCATGATTAATTTGTTATGGCTTATTATTATTTTCCAACTGATATAGAACTGTAAAGACTTAAAGATTACATTATAGAAGTACTACCCTGCAGAATCCATCAGATGGACTTTTTCCCTTCTCTTTCTTTTTTTTTTGTTTTTGATTGTAATGAGGGATTTTCATTTTATTTCTTCTAAAAGTAATAGTTATACAGTCCCCATAAATAAAAAAAATAAAATAGAGTATGTGAAAAAGTGGGATTTAGAGACATGGGTGGGGATTTAATAAATTATGTGTAGGAACAGTGGGAAGCCTACATGGAGTGTACTGTGGCCATGTCTGTGGCTCTCCCTTGGCAGTGCACCTTGCATATTAATGAATACACGCTATTGAGAGAGAGCCATGTAACATGGTTACAGAATCAGTGTAGGGGTTGTCTGACAGTGCCCAGAGATGAGTAACACACCCCATGCACTGCTAAAGTGCCAGATAACACTGAAATATAAAAGTAAAATATTTTATTTCCTTTTCCTTTTTTTTGTTTGTGTTTGTGCAGTGCTTAGCAATGGTTATGTGCCAGACATCTAACCACAAAGGTCATGTTTAAGCATAGCTAAGTGGGTTAGCGTGGCATGGTGCTTAAACATAGTGGAGAGATATATAGAAATATATAGCAGCTTCCAATATATCCTCACAGCTGAATGGTTAGTGTCATGGCTCTGTGTGCAGTAGGTGCATGGTTTGAATACAGTGACAAACCATTCAGCATTTTACAGTTCATAGCAATATGTCATATATTTTTTATTTTATTAATTATGTATGTATTGACATTTGTTAACTGGGTTAGTCGAGCTGGGCTAGAAGCCCAGCTTCAGTGGAGACCTGAGGAGAAAAGATCCAGTTGCACACAGGTCCACAATACCTAAAATACACACTCCAAGATAAAAAAATTAAAAAGAAGGTCAGGAAATATAGATGTGCAATACATACAAAGAATACTAAAGTAGTAGTAATGAATAAATCATTTAATATTAGTATTATTTTGTTTTGTTTATTTTTTTTTCTTTTTGAAATGTGGTTTGCTCTTAGCTAAGCTGTGGTAAGCACTGCTAAGGCAAGCTAAGCAGTGCTTAAACATGGCTTGTTTTAGCAGTGCTTAGCAATGCATAGTTCCACTTAGCTGGTTTGGGCACTGCTAAGCAATCCCAATTTAAGCAGTCCTCAGCTCAGCTAAGCTGGGTTGCACACCCCTAAGCATTTCTCAGCATTTCCAGTTTAAGCACTGCTCAGCTGAGCTCAGCAGGTTTGCATGGTGCTAAGCTAAGCTTTGCACTTTTAAAAATGGCCCAGTGGCAGCAAAGGGCAGGAAAACAGCCTTATTTAAGTGCAACAGGTGGGAATATGGTGAAAACATGTTAGAATTTGATCAGTGCAGGAGCTACAGCAAGAATTGGAGAGGGTGCATGCTTCTGGGCACAGTAGTGGGGCATTTTGGAGTCCAGGGTCATGGTTTGATGCCTTGTGAAAAACCATGACATCTGGCTGCTGCAAGGCCAGTACCAGGGGTTGGAATACAAACCAGAGCCCTGGGACCGGCTGGCACATGACCTCACAGTGCAACTGGTATCCCCCAGACAGGTGAGCAGGTGCATCACCACTATGATGATTTGAAGAGTAGGAAGGGGGATCTCTTGGCCACTTGGATCCAAGATACTTGGGCAGACAATGCCCCACAAGTTTGTAAGTATTGTAAGATTGCTTTGCAACATGCTTTTATGAATATGTGATAGAGAGGTATGCATAATGTTCTTATTCTCTCCCCACAGCTGCAGAGGAGAAAGTTTGCAACCTGGCAGCCCATGCAGGGTGCCCGGACAGGTTGCGCCAAAAGTGTGCTGAGTATATATATATATATATATATATATATATATATATATATATATATATATATATATATATCTTCCAATATATAGTAATATAAATAAGAAAGAGTACAATAGCAACTGCTAGTAGGTATATTCTATTGTGAGTGTACTGCAATGAATGTGGTCATAGATTTGGACTGATATAACCGAGTAATGCCAGGTACAGTTCAATATAGATGGAAGCATGAAACCTGGTAATGTTAAGGAAAGAAAATTACCACTGCATCAATAATGTTACAGAAATAACAGTTTACACTGTATTAATAATAATGTTATGGTAAGAAAGTACAAGTGCATTCATAAATGTTAAGGGAGTACAACTGCATTCATAATTGTATGGATATAAAGTACAACTGCATTCAGCATTCAGAATTGTTAAGGGAATAAAGTTAGTACTGCATACATTGTGGAATAACAGCTGTCTTTCAACACCTGCATTATTTAAAGTATTCATCAATAAAGACTGTTAGATTTATACCAACCAATGTTTCATGTCACCCTGAATAAAGCTGAGTTTTGCCAAATGTTGTGTGTATTTTGTGCTGTTGGTCAAGAAATCGGGTATTACAAGTGCTGTGAAGTAAACACGAGAATAATACCATGAACTGACTGAAGGTTAGCTGATAAAGAACTATTTTGCTAAAATGTAGATGTGGAGCTGTACAAGATAAAATGCATTATATTTGTTCTGCACTAAGATCTGAACCTAGAATATTAATGGCTAAGGTATAATAGTGTGTTTCTCTCAGGATTGTCTTGTGTTAAGCATTGCATTTCAGCTATATTCATTCCTGATCTTAGTTATGCTACTGCAGGTAAGTATAAAACTGTAATAGCTGTAGACTGCAAATATACTATCTGCAACTGCATATGGATCAGGTAGACAACCCAGCACCCCAATATGTTCTATACACATTACACATATTCCCATCCACTATGGGTTAAATGTGTGCACCTGCATTCCAAGTATTAATATGCAGTTCATGTACTATCTCTGTCTTGCATGAATCTCATGCATGTGTGTTCAAGTGTCACTGCAGTCTTGTATGACACTCTCCCTCTCTTACCAGGTCACATTGTGCTACCAGGTGAGCTTTAGGCATACATTACTCAATCAAGATTCAGCAATGGCTCAGTAGCTCAATGTGATAAGCATTAGGTATGATATACATTTTGTCACATACAGACCGGGATTCAAATCCAGAGACAAGTACTACTAAATATTAATAGAAACCGTTATATATTGTTAAAAGATGTTCTCCCCACAGGAATTACAGGTAAATAAATGGCTGTAGTAGCAGTTCAAATGGGTTACTAATTTGTGTGTCCAGAGGTACCAGAGTGTTAACAGCAATGCTCAGAAAGGTGATACGACTGCAATAAATGAACAGTCAACATGTACAATACTAATACAACTTATTAAAACAAATAAAAATTATTTAATCTTGATATGGCTGTATGCCTGGTGTGTCTGTGAATGTCTGCGGATAGCCTAATCCCATGCCTACCAAGGATGGCATGATAACCATAAACTCTCTGTACTGTGCAAGATACATGTCTCTCAAGTGTAATGCTGTTACAGGCTGTGATCACTGTTGCCAAATCACTGGGACACAGATTTAACAGCCACTTGATTTAAATGAATAGCACAGTCACACATCAGTCCACAGTACTCCTTGACAGTCACATATGTTCCCCTGACATGTAATAGTCCCTGTAGTTGTGTACTTATAGGTGTTACAGCTTCACCCATGCTGTCCCATGTGGATAGCTTGAGAGGTATGTAGGTGCTACAGAAAGTTATAGGGCACTTGTATACATAAAGTAAGGGCAGACCTGTAGAGTATAGAAGAGTACTGTTGCAAACAGTATTGCCTATACTGCTAGTAATGGCATGTTGTTTCTCTCTCCCCCCACCCCTTATCTGCATCATAATTTATTATTCTTATACATCGGGTATGGTTTACTTTTGACATATGTTCACCAAAAGTTACATTGGGACTTGTGTTTTATTATTGTTATGCATTACAATGGTTCATACTAACATACCTTGTTGAATTACCTATGTTGTTGGACTTATGCCATAACAGTTACTGGCATGCTGTTACAGTGTTACAATATTGACTGTTATCCCAATTATTGTTGTGTTCTAGCATGTTACGTTACTGGGTATGTGATTTGTACTGCGTGTTGTTACAACTAACCACATGTTCTCTTCATTACTAATCTATACACTTTGAAAAAACTCAACACCATAGCTTGACTGGGTAGGCCTGTTCCCGCAGATCCACCTGCCCTACTTCAACTGGCCATGGCACTGGGTCCCAGCATGTCTGGGACCCAAACTGGAGATGCCCCTCCATTGGTCCTGCACCACCTATGGGTGGAACTGCCTCAGGGGATGGGGCCCATCCCCCCTGGGAAATGGCACGGAGAGGGAGTGGTCACCCAGCATCAGCTCCCAGGGCTGGTGCACAAGATTGTCCAGCATGATTTGGACAATCAGCTGTGCTGGATTGAGGGCAGACTGGCTGACCTGAAGGAGCAGGCTGGCCCCAGTGCCCAGCCCCCAGCACAGCCACCTTTGGGGCAGTGAAGGAGCAGTGGTGACTGCCAATGGGTGGGAAGCTCAGTCCCACTGCTGTCATCTGGGGGCACTTGGTTCTCCGATTCCACAATACCCTCCCCATCCAAGGTTTTTACCCTTTCATGTCATACACCACCCCGTCTGCTGTCTTGTCTGTCTTGTCTGTTTGCAAATGCTACATCTCCTACCCAACCTACCTCCCCACATGTACCTATACCCCTTATCTAACATTCCACTCTCTCCTTAAAAAAAAAAGGCATCTGTCCCACAAAAAAATCACCCCATACATAGCTCTCCATTTACCCATGCCTATACTGCTCACAATCAATCATTACAGCAATTAATCATCAAAATTAAGTTGGCCACACCCCTCCATCTGAGATGTGAGGTTCCAAATTCCAAATTGTCCACAACCTGCACAGCTGTTGCTGTAGAAGAAATGGAGAACTATGGTCCTTTCCTTCACCCATCCTGTACATCTCTACATGCCTTTCACATTGTTTTTCTCCCTGCTTTCCCCCATTTCACCACTTTCCTATCATCCCTTTTTTCTTTTCTTTTTTTGGAAATAGCACAGATTTAAGCAAGGCTAACCACTCCTTCTCATCATGGTGAGTCGCTCAAGCCCACTTAAAGCTGCTTAAAACTGCTTTAATCGCCTTCTGTCTTGTTGACACTGTTCTGCACATCAGCAAAATGATCACGCTGCCAACTAGCACATACTGCATTAGACCACTAGGCCACTCAGCTTTGAAGAATAACAGCTGTTTCCATTAACTTATCCTGATTATCGGTGATGCACATCAGAAAAATTTCAGCAGTGCCAAGTCTGAAACACAGAACCCTGTCAACTACAACACAGTGCACTAGCCCACTAGGCTACTCATCTCTGAAATACAACAGGTGTTTCCATAAACATATCCTTATTCCCAGTGACACACTGCTTGTACATATAATGGGAAAATTACAATGTACTTAGGAACATGATACACAGACCAAACCAGTGCACATACAAATAAATGTTGATGGATGTACATGAGGCCTAGAATATGAGGTAGTGCTCACAGCTGTACAGACTGTTGCAGAATGTCCACAGTTGTGCCACCTACATTTGGCACAGTTGTCACACAACCTATGCTGTGTGCTGAAATACTGGAAAGTCAGTACACATTCAGATTATGAAATTATGACAGACAGTTCAGTGTCACACATCATACCCCTCCGATCACACATGTTCATGCCAATTTTGTGTAATGGACTGTATGCATGCACATGTGTCTTGCAAATGCATCTGCTGTAGTACTGACTCCGTAGCTCAATCTGGTACATTCCTAGCATGAGTAACATTTTTCCACCTACAGTCCTGGCTTCCATTCCATTGTGTTGCATGTCAAGTATATAGTTGTCGAAACAATTAAATGACTGAGCCATGCAATTTCAAGCAGAACTGCTTGCTGCTACTGCAGTCACTGCCACCCACATTAGCACCTCAAATGCCTGTAGGTTGGGACACATTTTACATATATTTATAGGTGTCGCCTACCACTCTCTGGATAGCACTAGTACATAACATATGTACCAGAGGCACATGCCTTACCTGTACTGTTATGTGTACCCTCACCCTGGCTATGCTGAAACAACAGAGCTGACACTGCTCCCTCACTCACATATGCAGCTTGCTGCCCCACAGTGCGTTTACAATCTCCAGTATGACTCCTGGGAAGAATGTTGCAGCTGCAGCCTGCAACATATGCATCAGTATGTTCAGCTACCTGATACAGACCTAACATACCTCACAAACACCTAGAACAGGGAATCCACACAACACCCATACAGAAAGTGGTGAGGGGTGGTCAAGTGACAGAGTCATGTGCTACAGTTATCCTCTGCAAGCATACACAGCTAATAGACCAGCAGCTACTGCAGCAGCATGCATATTCTGATGTAAATGATGTATGATACTCACATCTGCCTGTCTCCTTACTGACCTCAACCCACATTGTTAAACAGTAAACTGCCACATATTCAGAAAGTCTATTCACAATGGCCAAACACAGCATGCAAAACTGTGGACATACCACATAAATCCAAACAGTGGACAGTATTTCAACCTAACCTCTGTGATACTGTAGTCCACATACCTCGATAATGTCCTTCTCACAGGCCAGGAAAAAAGCCAAGGCCTACATGAAGGCCTCAAATACAGCACTGTGTTGCCATGACTTTGGATAATGAAAATGCAACCCAGTAGTTCTGGATGTAATTGGCAAGTCTGAGCCACATATTGGTGCACAGGAAATTGGCTGTTCATAAGCATTACCTACAAAAGGCAAGATGCTGCCTATGGTACACAGGTCTGTGACTTTCTCTATGATGACACACTGCACTATCCTAGTATTCTACCACAAGATTTCTACACATACAGGAGTACAGCAGTATACCAGGTATGTAATAGTATTCCCCATGTAATGAGATGCAGATGGGGGATGCAGTCATGGGAAATAGGGGATTACAACAGTAGAGGTCTGTGGTAAATATCTTTGAATTACATGCTGCTATTAGTCAGCTGTCCAGCAGCTACAGGCTTCCCTTTTGCTCTGTCTGTTGTGACACAGATCACAGCGCTGGCCACTGAGTCCCCCCAGCAATGGTCATCTCATGTACGAATGCTACTGGATTGTGTATTGGACAATAGTGAGCCAGTAGTGGTGGATACAGCTGGCATATCACATTATGTACTGTCAGTCTGCTCCTCTCAGTCTGTGAATGTCACACAGGCATGGTTCAAACATTGTCCAGGTGTCCCTGACTATTCCTGACGTACTCTGGCTAGGTCACTGTGTAGTCAACACCTGTATATCATCACCTGAGAGCTATGGCTAGCATACCTGTTGACCCCCTACAACAGGACAGCAGGTTATAGCCAGTAGTAGTGGGGGGACACAGGCTCCACCTCAGCAACTGAGTGTACATATTGAGCATACAATGTAAGAGAATAAATACAGTGCCAGATATTAAAGTACCATAGCTGTTTGCTGAGGTGTCTGGCATGTGACAGCCAGATTCCCCACAGTCTGGAAACAACCATTGCATAATGTCCAACCATTTTACAGACATCCACATTTGTCTGGCAGAGGGTCCACATATATCAAGCACATGTACACATTCTGCAAACATCTGTGTACTGTAGCTGTTGGACACCCACAAGAAGGATACCCTCCAAAATGTTTGCAGTTCTGTCTGTAATTGTGTCACACAGATGTTGCTGGACTGTCCCCAAACACCTGTAGTACCACAGGTCTACGTCATTTGACTGAAAACTCATTTGACTGAAACTCATTTTGTTGAAAGTTATATATGGCCTTTTCTCCACTGCAGTGCAATCCTGGTGTTAGTATATAAGGTAAGGGGGGGTGTGGGGGGTACAGCCTCTCACATTGAGGGTGTGGGGCTGTAGCCTCCCACCTATTTTAAATATTTAAAACCATAGATATGAATACTTATAAGTCCAATGAATAACTCTTTCCAGAAGACAATATATAACCAAACTATGTGGGAGGCTAAGCCTCCCATACCCCCCAATGTGAGGGGCTGTGCCCCCCCATACACCCCCTTACTTTACATACTAACTCCAGGATTGCAGTACAGTCGGGAAAAGGCCATATATAACTTTCAACAAAATGTGTTTCAGTCAAATGAGTTTTCAGTCAAATGAGCTTTCAGTGAATTTTGTGCAGGCAGCTGAGTTTTAGTGAAATGAACTTTCAGTGAAATGAAGTAGAATCAGTAACACACACCTATTTGTCAGATGGTGGCTGTATGACATGGTACTGGTATGTCACCCACAGGGGACACACCACAGTAGATGGCAGTGATGGGAGTGGACACTTACCAACACCGTTCGTCACAGCACACAGGGCCATAACTAATATATCTAGAATTATACGAGGTTACTAGGCTATTGACCCTAAGGCCTTCATAAGCCTAGCCTGGAGTTTATCCCATGTGTATGCAAGTCAGCACCTGATGCCATAGTCCTACAGAGACACAGGTGGTACCCAAGGGTGTATGTCCTGTTAACCATCCATTCATCCAGGTTTCCCTTGAAAAGGTGTAAATAGGTACTCTGCCTGATGATGACAGGGTGTCCATTACACAGCTGTGTAAATAGGTACTCTGCCTGATGTTGACAGGGTGTCCATTACACAGCTGGGTGAGTGTGTGAGACACACATCTGGTCCACCAACAAGTCCTGTTGATGCCAAACACCAGGCTGAGAACATGTGTGCAGGTTAATAGAGCAAGGCTTGACATGTAGTTGTGCAGCAGTCCCATCAAAGTGGAGTCATTGATCACCTTCTATGCCAGACAGAAGGTCACCTCTGAGGAGTGTGTATGACACTGGCTGAGGAATGGGCTTATAGCCTATCTGTGCATGGTAGATGTTTGAGGCTCTGGTATTCCTCTCTGAGGAAACTCTGTGATCTACCCAGCTGCTTGCATGTGCTTTATGAGATACATGATGAAAGGGGCATTATACACACTACTGGGCCTTATTAGAGGGGGATACAGAAATGTTATGAACCCCATGTCCCTGGATGACATATGCTTATGTATAAGGTGGGCCATATAGAAGGCTTTCCTTACAATGGAAGTAACATGGTGGTCAAATGTCATATTGCCATCAACCTGCGTGCACAAATTACTCTCAACTGATTGCGTGCTTAGGATGTTGTTAGTACTGTAATAATATGTGGGGACGTCACTCTCCCCAAAGGGGATGACACTGCATGTCATGGTATGCAGCCTGAGGCCATGTTTCTGGCACCTGTCATGTGCCTACATTAGGACATCTTAGGGATGTCCATATTACTAGGATATTTGGGGACAGCACCCAGCATGCAGGTAATGCACAAGGAATTAGACTCACATATATGGGGCAGCTGTTGAATGCCAGGGTCCAACATTGCCTTGTAGGTGTGACACAGCCCACCTCTGGCCAACCTTTCTGATACCAAGTGGAGCACTAATGATTCCAACCTGTCTGCATGAGACAGGTGTTGGAGGCCATGGATTACCCTTGTGGGTATTACCATGGCCTTTCCAGTTGGTGCATATGACTGGATAGGTACATACCACACAGGGTGTGGTTGTAATGTATTGGTCTACTGACTGAAGACTATACAGAGGTACTAACCACCTTTTTTCTGTATGCAATACCTTTACCTATGAGGTGAACCATGTATTAGGCTTTGTGACCACTGCCGCTACATGATGGTTGAGTGTGACATTATTATCAACCTGAGTACCCAGGTCTGTCAACACAGATTGTGTGTTTAGAGGGTTTCCATTGATGTGTCAAACAGTGGGACCATGTCCTTACCAAATTATATGATGGTACAGTTTTCTGCATTTAGCTTGAGGACAGGACCTTGCCACCAGTTCATACTTGGTGTACAATCCTGTTGTAGTATGTTAACA